>NC_043763.1:6812669-6820169 GCF_902148845.1 Salarias fasciatus | reverse complement strand
CCGTATGGCCAGCAGGGAATGGGGGGCTACAGCCAGCAGCAGCAGCAGCAGCAGCAGCAGCAGCAGCAACAAGGTGGGGGGCAGCAGGGAACCCCTCCCTACTTCAGCCCCCCTCAGCAGACGCCTCCAGGCCCGGCCCAGACCTCCTACCTGCAGCCGCGACCACCACTGCAACAGGTACCGCCGCACGCTCGTGCACGCGATGAGTATTGCTGTTTTTTGTGCGTGAAGTTGTGCATAGTGACCAAATCTTTCTGCCTTAATGCTGTGATCGACTGGAGCACAGAAACCAGGAAGTGACGTCATTCCCAGTTTACTGGAATTACCGCTCAAAACTGAGCAATAGGAAATCCAGCTGTTACCGCGGCCGCTCTGCGTGCCGCGTGCACGGAATGGAAGTGGGATCTGTAACTCAATAAACACACATGAATAAATACATCCCTCACACGGAAATATGCATGTTGCCTATCAGATGTGGCATCAAGAAAAAAAATTGAAATGTCAGCGGAAAAGGGATTTCATACTAATCTCGTTTCATGTGTTGTAGTTGAATATTTTAGTGATGCTGAGATTGGAGAGAACATCTTAAAGGATAAACTGTGTGTGTGTGTTTGTGTGTGTCGGTGGTCCAACATGTCTGGTCTACGGAATATTATTCCCTGGCATTATTCATGTGAGGTGTTTTAGATAAATCTCCCTATGTTTCAAAATATATTCATCTTCTTGCACACACACGCATTTCCATTACAGAGACATTTACATATAATGCGTTGTCACAGATTGGGCAGTCACAGTATATAAACACATATTGTACATTTTCGGCGAACACGAGCTCGCTGGTAGGAACCCAATACCCAGAGCAACAAAGGGCCTGTTCCACAGATACGCATCGAGACTTGTCCTGCCAAGTTTCAGCATGATGTTCTGTGGGAGATTTCCATCGGGAAGCCGAGTTCAAGCAGTTGTTTTCTGAGTTGAGTGAAGGCCGCCCATGTGTTTCCCATCCGCTCTGCAGCCAGAGGGATCCGTCAGGCCGCGTGGAGGGACTCTGGCTCGCAGCCCTGCCCCGGATCGCGACGGAGCAGAACAAAACGGAGCGAGACAGAGACACAGAGACGAGACAGGAGAGATTACAACCGCAGAACCGGACAGGAAAGAATGGATCAGAGAGGGAAGACTCGGGCAAATCTGGACGGATGAAGCATCGGTGCCTTGAGCAGGGCTGCAGACTCGAGCGTCGAGGCGGATAAATTCGTGCTCGGGTTCATCAATATTGGCAACATGAGTTTATATCCACTCAAAATACACAGAGGACTGAAGCAGCATGACGAACGGTGATCCATTTCAGCTCATTTTGCAATTTAGGATAAAAAATTATCATATAAACAGTTAAAGAAAACATATATTCTAGTCTTTTTTGTTATCTGCAGTTGTTTGTTTTCAATAATTTGTCTCGCCTTTTCCAACCAGGGAACTTTTTCTACTATAGAAATACTAATTATGGTAAATAAAATACAATTTATATCATACCTCAAAAGAAAGTCACATTATCTCTAAGCTGCTTCTCTACGATATAAAATCTACAGAACAGCATGAAGTCTTTGGATGGAGGGAAAACAATGCTGAATGGAAATATTATTGACTTTTCCCATCACATAATCAATGGCTGATTCAATAAGGTCACACTCAAAGTAAAGGTGTCAGACAATCTTTTCCCAAGAAGAAATATTTGAAGAAAAACAAGCATGAATGTCAGTACAGTGAGCACCGTCTCCGAGCCTGTTTCGGATGGTTTAATTCTTTAACTATTCAGTTGTAACCTCATTCTAACAGATGTTTTGACTATTTTTGTTGAGAATTTCGAGAATTTTTCTTTGTCTTTTTTAGAAATGTGGAGTAGGATGTGTTGGCAGAAGAAATGATCAATCATATCATCATAATATATCAAGATGAGTCATTGAAAAATCAAAATTTGAAGTAGAAAATACACTGAAATAAAGTCTACAAACAAAAGCTGTGGGGTGCCAGCTGATGAGATGCATCTCACCACAATAACAGCTGCTTCTGTTGAAGACTGAAGGTTTGCACGTCCTTCATCAAGATGGCAAAAAGCAACATAAGCATCAACACTGCTAATGTTAATTAATCTGTTTGCATAAACTCCTCCATGTATAGGCAAATAGTCAATATTAGTGTATATAACTATTTATAAAAGCACAAGCTTACATGAGAACATTATAAAAAGAACAGAATACAGATAAGGAGCTTTATAATAGATATTCTACCTGTGCTAAGGTCTGTTTTTCTGCCTCTTTTTTCTTTTATTTCTAAGTGCCCCCAAGTGACGAATATTTTCCAAATATTTATTTATTTTTTTGACCTGGTTCCTGAATGCGCCATCCGTTCGCAGACTCTTTTAGCGTCTGCTCGAGCTGATGCCATTTGGCACTGGTGGAGTCGTGTCTGTCAAGGTAGTTATACTGTGATTTACTGAGATGTAGTTAAACCTTCCTTTAGACAGACTCGAATATTGAGCGCACCAAGACAAATAGCCAAGCAAAAAGCCATTGTGAGCACAAAAGCAGGTTGTCAAAAAAGGAAATCGTCAGTCTTAGCATAGTAATTTTCATACTGAGTGAACGTTTTTCAGCCCGCGCGCCTTTTGTCTCACACTGAAAAAGCACTTACTCTTGTTTCCTCACTTAACATGCTCACGCACACAGACTGTGCAGCCCGCTGAACAAACATTATTCACTCTAACTAGGAGCGGCTGAGATCCATGGCCGCGTTGACATTTTGTGACAGTAATGGTGTGTTTTCATCATCGCTGATGATGTGGCGGCAATTGACCCACGCTGACATTTATATACCAGGTAGTTCCTCTGCGAGCGCTCCCATTGGCCGCGGCCCCGGCGTCACCTGTGCTGATAGGCCCCGCATCGGGTTGCCATGACAACAAGCGTGGCGGCCAGGGAGCCGGCTTCCCCCTTCCTGGTTTTTTTTTTTTTTTTTTTTTTCATTGTTATGCGTGCACACTACTTTAAGGGGGGGGATGTTTCAATCAGCGCACACACGCTCGTTAGCGCCGCATAAAGAGCCCGGACCGCGTTCGGCGGCGGCGAAGCGTCCTGCTGCCTTCACCTGTAATCAAGAGATCCTTCCTATGTTTCACAGCCACGCCGTTTTATGTATGTCCAGGCCGCGCAGCACGACACGCGTCCACACCTCCGGGCTCCCGCATGACCACGGGCGCCACATCCAGCTGAATCCGTGTGTTTTCATCTCACTGAAAGACTCCCGGACTCCAGCGTTTTACATGGCGTTGCAACACTCTTTAACATAAGTTAGCTAATGAACTGGAACAGTTACCGCTGCTCGACTCCAGCAGTCCAATTTAAAAGAAACTCACCTCTTCCTCGGTCCATGCAAGTAGAACTAGCAACAGTGAAAAGACTACTGTTATGCTCATTTCATAAATTGCACTTGATTACAGATATAAAGTGCTGGTTATAAATAGTAAAATCTAAATATTTTATTGCTTTTTCAGTTTTCTTTTCCTTGAATTTATAGATGGAATACCCGTGTTCAACTGCGTTCAAAACACATCTTACGTTTAAAGCGATTTTCAAAATGAAGGTCTAAATTCAGAATTATCTGTTATGTGCTCGATAGTGACAAATGATTCAGTAGCAAAGTAAATCACAGTGTTAATTATACTTTAAGGTTGAGCAAATAGTCTAAAAAACTACTTTATAGTCATACTGTGATTGTTGGCACACATTTATAGACAGGAAAATGATAATTTGTGAATATATCTGATATAATTTTGTGTCATTGTCTCATTATAGATATTTTAATGGTCTATATAACCTTTTTTGAGTATATCAGTATATATGTTGATGCTTTTTTTGTATCGGATATAATTTTTATAGTCTACAGAACCTTATTTTTGCATATTGTTGTGCTTTAAATGTTATTTGTCCACCTTTTAAATTTCCTCTGTGATTTTCCGTTCCCGGTAATGACTGACAAACTGTTGGTGGGTTTTGCGTGTTGCACCGAGTTACAACAGTTTCATCGTGGCTCAAAAAAAAATCAGAGTCCAAGCTTCCCACTTCATTCTGCCAGTTTATGTTTGAGTAATTACTGCAAGTACACAATATTGATCATTAAAAACTATGACATTTTGCACATAACAAAAACAAGCCTGAGCGCTGGCATTAAGACAAAGTTAATTGTCCATCGATTGAGCGAGAGAGGAATTTAGAGAGGGAAATAAATACCAGAAAATACCAGAATGCATTTAAATAACAAAGAAACGAGGTCCCTGTCTTTGATTTTGGATCCAAGAGGTAAACACGAGAATTGAACTTGCACTCGCAGTTGGAAAAGATGACAAATAGCAGATTTTGTGTACTTTCAGCTCAGCTCTGTATTACTTCATTTCTCTGCTGTGATATGAGTGTGTGTGTGTGTGTGTGTGTGTGTGTCTTTCTATCAGAGTTTTTTTTTTTTGTAACTGTGTGTGTGTGTGTGCACTAATCAACCAAGTGTGCCACGGCAATTCAGAGCTGTGAAAAGGTCAAACGGTGACCTTTGTCTGTGATTCTGGGCCGAAATGAGACATGATGCGAGCCGCCCCGAACGGATTACACGCACACACACGCGCACACAATCGCCGGCGCACGCCAGATTAGGATGTCATTGTGGTTTTGACCCCTGTTTTTTGACCCCGCATTACTCTGAGAAATCCAAGCTGAAAAGTTCTTTATTTCCTTCTTCCGGCACTCTCGGCGGTTCCTCTCCCCCTCCACTCCACTCCCATTAACCCTCGCCAGAGGACATCCTCCAGCTGATGGAACCATTCCAGCTGCCTTTGACATGGAATTTGCTCCGCAAACCGACCGCTATTAGCTGGTTTTGTAACAAATCGAAGTGAAAACGCCGCTTTTCTTTGAGTCTATTGCACCGCCGTGACCTCATCTGATTGCGAGGAGCAAAGCAGGCTAAAAAGACATTTCTAAGACATCAAGGCTGGTACAAATGAAAAAAAAAAAAAAAAAAAAAGTAAAATTATATACAATATCTGGCATCAGGGAAGAAGTAGTCTTTTTAAAAGCTAAATGTGGGTGGCTCTGAATGCCTTGGGTGTTTGCAAACACCAGCTATTTTTATATTTATGATTGTGAGTTTTACTTGGAGGAGCTATACTAACATATACGCCACGTTTATTTACCTCGTATACATTTAGTTTATTGTTTCCATAAAAAAGATGTGGCGGCTGTTCATTCGACAGGTAAAATTGGAAGTTCTGCAAAGTAGTAATAAAAAAAAAAAAAAAAAAAAAAAAAAAAAAATCAGTGAGAATGGCGTCCGCTTTTCCTTGAAGTATAGTTTGAACAGACCCTATAAATATCCTGACCCTAATGACTGTTAGCGTCACTTACAGCGTGAGACAAATCGCTCTGAGAGGGGAAAATTGCTGCCCTTTCTTTCTCTTGATGGCCACATTACACTTGACGCATACCAGATGAAGAGCGTGATATTTTGTTACTGTCTGATACATTCTGCCTCGTAAAAAAGGGGGAACGAGAGCGCCGTAATTTCAAGAATTCGCAGATAATTTTTTACTGCGTGTTTGCTTTATTGGGTAGTATACAGCCGAGTGTGACCAGAGAGAGAGAGAGAGAGAGAGAGTGAGAGAGAGGTTGGAGGGAACAAGGGAACGGCCTTTGATCGGCTTTTGGAACACATGCTACAATGAAACCGTTTGCCAATTTGATGCTTCTGGAAAAAAAGTGACATGTGACTGAACAGTGTCGCTTTAGGTGCATGGCGAGGAAAGCGCTCCGCAGTAGTTGGGCGAATAGTGGAGTTGTCAGAAACTGACTGCTGGGCTTTGAATAAGGAAGTCATTCTGTGCAGCATTTATTCCCTGCAGTTAAAAAAAAAACAGAAACAAAACTATCCGTTCTCGTTTGTGAAACCGATCCCAAATCCTCTATTGACTTTAACCGTTTCCTCTTCCTGTCTGAGAGTGGGCTCAGGGGAGCGCCGCTTTGGCACAGATGAACTCTCGGCTGATTGGAGGAGACACGCTCACTTTACAGAGACCTACATGGGAGGAAGCCCGTTCAGCGGGTTAGACGCTGCACAGCGATGCTCTCCAGCCGTGCGCACACACACACTGTGACCACTCTCCTGACCGACGAGTCCATCTTGTTTTTTAAAGAGGTACTAAACGCCGCGGCTGCCATCGTTAACAACAACGATGTGTTTCTGCTGCTGCGATTCCAAAAATTGACATGTTGTAGTTTCAGTGATTTCCTCTGTCGGTCGCTGTGATAGAAATGTTTGTCTCTCTGGTCAACACGTCTTTTGATGAATGATTTGGCCTCTTTGAAACAGACTCACATTTCAAACATGAAACTGCGTTCTTTGAAAATCAAACAGGGATTTTCCAACTCTTAAAACTGAAATCATCAAAATGAGGTTAGGCTTTTTAAAACCAATCGAGGCATTTTTAAAGTAAACTCAGAAAACCCCTGAATGGATTACCTCTCACCCAGGCGGTTTCAGGTGCTCACCGAGTCTTTAAACTCTGTTTGAACCCTTTAAGAAATGGATTTCTGAGCAAGAATAAACTTGACTGAGCATTGTGTTGAAAGGTTACGTCTGACATGCACTTTGCGGTTTTGGCCGTCCTAACTAAAAGATGTCTAATTTTGGCGATATCTCTGATCATGTGCCAAAGTTCTGAGGGGTTTGTGTCCAGACAGTCTCAAGAAATTTCACAACCGCTAAATCTACTGACACTTTCTACGAGCTACAGCCGCTAACAGCCAGTAGAAAAACAGCAGAAAACAGTAACTGAGTTATAATATTAAAAGTAACTAATTACTTGGCAAAGCGACTATTGCATTACTTTAGAAAAAAATTTGAATATCCCTCTTTCTCTCTAAGATGCATTATTAGTTTTTATTAATAAAAACTGAATATATTATTAATGAAATGAATGGACACTTGACAGACTAAATTACAAACAGGAAACACTGCATTAATCTAAATGATTTAAATGTTACTGTGTGATAATATGAGACAAGCAATCAATTAAATGTGATTTGTAGCTGTAGATAGCATTTCTACATTTGTAAAGGAATAATAAAACACATTAGATGTATGCCAATAAAGGTCTGTGCTTCCATTTAAATGCTGCCTTTGAATGATCAGTCATAGGACTGTACGTCTGTCACGTCACATGAGGCACTTTCCACCAATACGGTTCCTTCTTTCTGGATGATGACGTCATTTAGGACTTTCCTGACCGAGGATTTGGCAACAATGTATCCGTTTTAAATGACATCATCATCTAATTTAACCTAGATATGCAAATGAGCAGTTATGCAAATTAGAAAGTGATGTCCTTTCAAACCTTCCTGACTGAGGAGTTGGCAACAATGTATCAGTTTGAAAGCAACATTGTTTTTTTTGTTTTGTCTG
>NC_043763.1:6700169-6807669 GCF_902148845.1 Salarias fasciatus | reverse complement strand
CATTCCTGCATTCCTGATACATGGGAGTTTTTTTTTTTTTGCTTTGCTTTTTTTATTTTTTGTGTCAAACACATTTTAGTTCAGGGGCCACATACAGCCCAGACTCATCTTGATTGGACCGAAACAGCAAAATAGTCACATATTAACCTTGAAATTTAGACTTTTCTTTGTTGCTGTGCAGAGTATATGCCTTATCCCAACAGCAAAAAGAAAAAAAAAAAAAAACCGAGGGCAAAACTATTTAACTCTATCAAAACATATTTTTCGAATATAATTTATTGTAAATTTTATCGAAGCAAATTTAAATAACAAAAAAAGGTGTCACAGTTTCCATCTATATATGAATACTTAGCAGATTAAAAGCCTCCAGCGAGCACAATTAATGGATGCAAACTCCCATTTGCTATAATATATTGTGTGATCAATGACAGAAACTTTGAGAACTTTAACATTCAAACAAATCTCTGCATTAGAACAAGGTAATTTATTTAAATCTAAATTATTTCGATCAGTCTAATTGCTCTTTCTGTCATCAACAAATTGATCAAACGCACATGAACATCATGAGGAAGTCCCACATTCAGTTAAAAATCACTACTTGGCATGAGACAAAACATGTTCAGTGTGGTTCCAGCTCGTTTTTAGGGGTCCTTCACACACACACACACACACACACACGAGCAGAAATGTTTAAAACACACACTGCGTCACATTGTTTTAACCTCACATCATCTGACACTGTGAACATATCAAAGCTTTACACGTGGACATCTGAGACTCCCGCTACTCTGGAGTGACTTGGCAGGAGGGGGTGGTCATGCACACGCGTTCGTGCGTGTGTGTGTGTGTCTGTGTGTGTGTGTGTGTGTGTGTGTGTGTGTGTGTGTGTGTGTGTGTGTGTGTGTGTACTGCAGCGGATATGGGCCCCTCTCCTAAAGACATGCAATTAAGCTTAATTTTTAATGAATATTAATGGCATTAGCGTCAGATTTTGTGGAGATGTGCATCTGCCAACGTGCAGGAAGGAGTCTGTGTGTGTGTGTGTGTGTGTGTGTGTGTGTGTGTGTGTGTGGAGAGGGGCTAATTCATTTGGTAGTCATGAGAAGTGGAGTGCAGACATGGAGGGACGGGGGGACGAGGGGGCGGTATTGATGAGGAGAATCAGGGTGGAGGAAGGTAGAGGAGGATGGAGAAGGAGATAGGGAAACGGGACAGATCAAGAGGAAGGAGACGGAGCGGACGGGGGACGGAGGAGGAGGAGCGACGCAGAGGAGGGGCGTGGAGAGGGAGGGAGGGGACTGGACGTGGAGGGAAAATATTACAATAATTAGGACAGAAGAGAGATAAGGAGGAAGTAATTTTGCTCCTTTAATAAAGCAAAGCAGAACACTGGATGTAGTAACAAAAAAAAATGACTTCAATAGGAGAAATTAGGAAGCCGGAGACAGACATGTTCAAGTCCGGTTAAAAACAGTGAAAAGGTGCATGAACGAAAAGTCAGACAAACCTTAAAACACTATAAGAGTGACCTTGACCGACTTATCTCCAGCCATTAGCAGCAGAGGAACAGACAGAACTCACCGAAATGAGAGCAGCAACAGGAAATGTTGGTTTCCTTTTGATACAAAGTGCTCCGGTGGATTAGTGGTTCGTTCTCGGTAGGTGAAGCAGAGAAAGCAGCTCCAGGAAACATCAGAATCAGGGGGATGTTGTGGAGGTTAGAGCTGTAAATGTGAAAAACAAATGAAAGTGTTAATGAAGAATGGTGTGCATGCGCAGAAGCAGTGCTTCAGAAAAATTGCATTTCCCCAGAGATGGAGTCGGTTCGTTTGGAAAAAGTTCTGCCTTTTCAGTGACTCTGAGCACCGTTGTAAACAGATACTCAAAACGCGATGGAAGTTGTCCTGTTTTACTGCAAACCGTGTCAGAAGAGTGACCCAGCTCCTCCTGGTGCTCCCTCAGAATACCAAACCTGCTCTCTCCCCTGTTGCATTGCTCCTTTTCATTTTGGAAAATCATACAAGCAAAGCGAAGCGGCAGCTCACCTCCTTGAGAGAAGGTGGAGTGCAACCGAGTGTTAAAACCCTCCACAACCTACTTAAATGAGGTGTGAGACCAGCATAAAGGAAAAGTGTATTGCAAGTTGTGTGTCGTGATTACTCTTTTGTAATCTGCGGTGACCTAGACAGATAAAATTGTAGCTGGAGCACACCGCGTTTGACCTCCTTTTCCGTGAAAAAGAGAATTTCCCTGCTGGGTTAAACAATATAAAACACACAGACAATGTAATGCAACCATGCAGGTGATTAAATTACAAGTCGGACTATGCAAGCTACTTTAGATAGCAGGTACGCGCGGGTCTCATATTGCCAAGCAGCCGGCGCGACCGCGCCGAATGGTTTCCACGCTCGCCGCCCGGCTCCTGAGTGGCTGGGATTAAGGTGGTGCTGCAATATTGATTTACGTCCGCATAAAGCCTCTCCGGCTCTATATATTACACCACATTCAGCAGTCATCTATTCAATCAAATCTAATATTACACTGCCTCTCCACACAGCTGTCTAATAGCATTTAACTCACAGTTTGATTCCTGCATTCCCTCATGTACTTCAAACGCTTGCCTTCAATATCCTTCATTCGTTTCTACTATGCCAAGATGAAGTCTTTTCAAAAGCACGGAGGATGAATGAGCGTGTCTGCTTGTGTGCGTGCGTGCGTGCGTGCGCGTGTGTGTGTGCGTGTGTGTGAAGACAGGATTAGCTGTGGCCTTAGGCTTAAGGTATGGAGTGGAGTGTATTTTAGAAGCTTCTAAATTAGCTGGGAAATGGGATTTTGAGACAATGGACTGGAAAAAACTCAAATGAAAGGATGCACTCGCAGCACTCCTTCATTTGCCTCTGATGTTCTCTTGTGCTCACTTTTTCTATTTTTTTTAAGCTGTCATTTCTCTTTCTTCATCTTTTTTTTTCCTTTCCCTAAAGCTTTTCTCCTTCTTCCCAGCATCCCCCTCTCCCCTCCGTCCACATTACTCATGACAGTAATGATGTAAGAATCGGAGTGTAAACAGTAGTATGAAGCTAACCTCACTTTGACCCACTTAAAACGGAGTCTTCCCACCCCTGGAGCACACACACACACACACGCACACACAAACACACACACACACAAACACCACACTGGTGTCTGAGTAAATATTGGACTTGGGTCAGCAGCTTCTGTTCTTCAGTTCTGTGTGATGAAACTGTGTGGATTTCAATCTGTGGGCTCACGTGCATCAGAAAGTGACCGTGCACCTCCTCCTCCTCCTCCTCCTCCTCCTCCACCTCCCGCCGCCACTCCTCCCTCCTTTATTTACCTGGAGAGGAGTACTTGCGTCTACGCCAGGTTCCCGCTTCAAACGGAACACTACCGGCCGCGTAATACAAGCCTGACGCTTGGAGAACCTCCATCGTGCCCCCCTGCCTTCCCCTCTTTGATAAACACGGGGGGGGGGGGGGGGGGGGGGGGGCGGCTGCACACACACACACACACACACACACACACAGCTTGCTCAGGGCTGAGGGCCTTTTTTTTTTTTTTTAATAGCTCCTCTGTTGTTTGGTGTGGTCATGTTGCGAAGCGCCTCTCTGCAGCCGCCCACGTCTGGCGTGACATGTGATCCGGTGAGGGAACCACAGCCAAGTGCCACCGGATTCCCCCCCCCCCCCCCCCCCGCCCCCACCCTGACCCTCTGAGTCATGACTCTCCGCAGGCCACCATTGTTGTTACTCTCCATCGGCTGTTTTTGCGCATGTGCCGGAAAGGCTGGTTATGATTTCATAAATGTTGCGTCCCCCCCCGCCACTGAAAGTCATTTTCAAAAGTTGCATTTCAGTGACTCTGAGCACCGTTGCCGTGTGAACGAACCCTCATCGCAGTGAAAGTTTTCCATTTTCACTTTAAAGCGTGTAAACTGAGCCCATAAGTCAAACAATACGCACAAACTAACTGGAGAAAACACCATTTTCACTCTTCCTCTACTGTATTTTTCTGTTGAAACAATGTCGACGATACACGTTTAACGATGCGTTCAGGAGCACGCGAAACTGTAGGAAGATCGGATGGTGCTCAGAACTGTGCTTTGACCACCGGAATGCCCAGAGGTTCCACTTCCCTCACTTTTATTGACTTTTCAGGAAACATTAGCGTAGGTGAACAATTTCAATATATATAGAAAATATATATATAATTTTTTTTAATTAGTACTTCGGTGATTTAATTGGCTAGTAATTGAAATAAGGATTTGGTGGGACCACTCTAGGGCATTTCACGGTATTACATTACCTACTCTTAGCGATGGATGAATGAATACATTAACTTTTTTGTCAGTTAAAAACTGCGCCGACTGTGTGTTGGACAGTAACCTTGCAGCTAGCGCTTAAATATCTCGGCGAAATTAACTTGGTATCAGATGTTGGGGGGATGGGGGGGGCATCTACAAAAGCTCTGCATCATCTCAGCATCGCTCATACCCTGGATGCACAAATTATTACACAGTTAATGCTCTAATAATAGATCAGTTTTGGCGCGATACAGCTCACGCTGTGAAGGATTATCTCCTGCTATAAAATTATATCACCTAGCTGACAGGAATATTGCCCACCTACTACAGTATAATCACACAACAGATAAGAAATCAAACTGTGGGGGGAAGAAAAAAATGGATTTTGAAAGTAGAAACCTGAAGACTCACTGTGCGAGTTTATGTGTGTGTGTGTGAGTGTGTGATATACATGCACGAGCACTCGCGTGTGATCTCTCGCCGCGTCTTGCTGATCAGTTATCACTAATCCTTCCACTCAGAGCTCTTTAACAAGTTGCTATTGTGCTGCCGACGCTTAACATGATGGAGGAACGACCTTCGTGGTGAATGAAAAGAAGAGGGAGAGGGAAGGCGGGAGGGATGCGGAGGGAGGGAGAGGGAGAGGGCAACACCTCCGACAATGGGGAGAAAATTGGTTTACACTAGATAGGCTTGTGATTACAGAGGGAAAGAAAATGACTTAGATTGAACAATAGGGCTGAGTGTGTGTCTTGGTGTGTGTTTGTGTGTGTGTGTGTGTGTGTGTGTGTGTGTGTGTGTGTATGCGTGTGTGTGTGTATTTGGGGGATTAGTGGGTGGTTAGGCTGGGATTTGGTTGAAATGAATTGGTGGGTATGGTGTGCTGATGGCTGCGTGCTTGGATGTACTGTAACAGCGTGTGTGTGTGTGTGTGTGTGTGTGTGTGTGTGTGTGTGTGTGTGTGTGTGTGTGTGTGTATTTCCTGGTGCAACATGCCTCTTTGTGCTGTAACTTGATCTAAACCGGGAATCTGGGAGTGTGTATCACAGCCGTGTAAACCTAAGACACGCTCAGCGCTCCAACTGCTCCTTCCTTCGTCTCTCTCTCTCTCTCTCTCTCTCTCTCTCTCTCTCTCTCTCTCTCTCTCTCTCTCTCTCTCTCTCTCTCCCAGACTTTCAGCTTCATGTCATCGTGGCAGAATGTGTTGTTGAAGGAGTGTAATCTGTGAGGGACCAAATGTTTAGTATAAAAAAGGAGCTTTTTCATTCAGCTCGACAAATTTAACAGACTTACACACACACACACTGGTTTAGCAGTGTTTCCCAACCTAGGATCTGGGAATGTTACAAAAAAAAATTAAAGCTCATTACAGACAATCACAGCTCATCTCATTGAGACGTAACATTCTGGATGGCTGCAAGCAAAAAAGAATGACATATACAGTGAAAAGACAATTCACAATGCAAGGAAAATAATCCGATTTTGAAAAGGCATTGAACCATTTCAAAGGAGATATTTTATCAAAGTAAAGGTGGAGACACACTGCTAATTTGTGACAAAGAGTATTTTGATCCCGATTAAGTTAACTCACCTCAGTTTTTAGAATCTAGAGAAGCCGTGTCCTTCACAAGTGAAATGCGATTAGGTGGAACTATAGTTTATATACAGTTATAAGAAGAGCTGCTCATTTGAAGATGTATCTTTGCCAACTTTTCTTTTTTTTTTTCAGTTGCTGCATTACACTCGTATCAAAATACGACGGTATTGTTGATGTAAAGGTGGATTTTCTTTCATTTTTGACATCTCGTTTTCGCTCTGTGCTCTGTTGGTAATGAAATCCTCCCTTTATGAGATTTGCAAATCAATGCATCCTGTTTGTATTTACATCTCACACACCGTCCCAACCTTTTTGGAATCACGGCAGCGGAGAGAATTCTATATTTAGCGAGAATCCAAATTTGTATATCAAAGACTTGTGACAAATATGTCCTGGAGGCTTGGTATTTTACAGCTGAACCATGAAATTATTATTCTTAACCTGTTCATGAACGCAGCATGTTGTAACAAGACTGCTTGGTAATTACCCCGAGCACTTTTGATACTGCATTAAATGTGAGGATTTTCTTCATTTCCTTTCTTTTTAATCAGTCGTCGCTCGTGTCAAATTCTCGATACCCCAGTTTTCAGCGTCTTTGCGGGTTTCTGTGTATGCCAGAATGTGGTACACACTGTCAGTTCACATGGTCGACCTACGCTGACATCTGCAAGAAGCGAAAATGTGCCTCAGTGTGATGTTTGTGTTAAAAAACGATGTGTTTCTTCTTTCTAGGAGGCCCAGCAGGAGAACTACAGCATCAGGGGTCCTGCCCCAGGGAATTCTGGGAAGGCCAACAATGAGGACGGCGTCTCTCAGGACCGCCCCTCCAGTCTGCCGGTGAGTGACTGACAGCTGACAGAAATTGTTATTGAAGTAATAATTAGATAAATAAGCAACACTCCAGCTTACATTGTTAAAAATGTAATAATTGCAGTAATTTTTCCATGAAATTTTCAGCCACTTCAGGTTTTGTGAAGACATTTAATTAATTATGGATTTTATATTATTTACTTTCATCTTTTGGCACTAGAGCAAATGAAAACACGTGAACTCATTGTAGTTTATAGGTGATCACGATGCCTTTTCACTTGTTCAGCCACCTATAGCTCCTTCAGTGAGATGAGTTTGACACTCCTGGTCCACTCGACACACACACACACACACAGACGTCATCTTTACACACACTCTGTCCCACGATCGAACCTGTGTTTGTTTGCTTGAGCTTAAAAACCGTGAAGCAGGTTGACTGGAGGAGTAATTGAGAAGAAATGGGTGAGACCAGGACGATCTATGAAGGGAAGAACGACAGAGAGAGAGGAAGGTGTGGGCCGCTCTAGCTTTTTTGGCTAAGCTAATCGCTTTTTTACTCTCCTTACAGCTCCTCAGCACTTTCAAGAATAGAATAAATAGACATTTGCAAATGGGCGCAAATATTGGCAGTGCTTGAGGTGTGTGCGGTTTAATTTACCAGATACTTTGGAGCGGCCCCAGGAGTGGAGGAATAAACTGCGAGGAGAAGCTATATTAAGTGTATGAACTCCAATTAAGCCATAATATTGTGCGTATACGGCCGCTTTGAAGGGCTGAACGTGCCGCTCGTCCTCTGTCTCTCAACGCACGCTGATGGTTGACTCTGCTTTGTTTCCAATCAGCACCGATTTATCTGTCAGTTTTCAAGGGATTCCTGTTCCTCTCTCTCTCTCTCTCTCTCGTGCATGATCACTCAACCTTCTTCCGTCTTTTCCTCCATAACGTACTAATAGCATGTCATCCGCTTCATCTCGGCATTTCTTCTTCTCTCTTTCATTCTCATTCTCCCACACTCTTTCCCCTCCTCCCTTTCGCCTCCGTCTTTCTCTAAAGTAGCATCATGAAAGCTTTTTTTTCTCAACCCCGCCGCCGCCGCCGCCGCCGCTCCCCACCCCCACCCCCCCACCCTCGTGCTGTAATGAGAAATGGCCTTGATGTATCAATGTGTGAATCCGGAGCAAGAGAGCAAGACAAGCAGCTGCAGTGGCGGGGGCCGATCTATTTGAACCGCCACCACTATCACCCCATATTCCCCCACCACTTTAATCCTGGCGTTTTACCCCTTGGGTTCTCCGTGTGTTTTCACATCCCATCCAGAGCGCGCGGCTCGCCGAGATCCTAATCGGCGGCAAGTTTTGATGAGAGACACAGAGAGGGAGCGATGGATAGATAGAAGAGGAGAGAGAGAGAGAGGGAGAGAGAGAGGGAGGGAGGATGGAGAAATTTCTCGGCGTTCGCCAGGCTCTTCCAGCAAGCTGTCACGGCAGAGATGTAACCGTTCCCCCTCGCTCTCCTCTCTCTTTCTCACTCTCTCGCCGGCGTTTGATGTCAGATCTAAAGCTGCTGTCATCTTTTTTTTTTTTTTTCCTCCCTCCCTTTCTCTCTGTCAGGAGGGAGGGAGCGCGGGTCGGCGGAGTGTCATGTTGTTGTTTTGGGACGAGTCTGCCGTGTGATGTGGCGGGATTTTTGAAGGCAGACCAAAGGGAGAAAGCGCTTTAGTTACTTATCACAAATGCAAGTCACAGTGCCCCTTGAGCCTTTTAAAATATAATGCATTGCAGATACAGAATGCCTCGCATTGCGTATCGCCGTACAGTATCTGCTGCTGTTAATATACAATCACCATCATTTCATCTCTCCACTTATACAAAGACTCCGTGAGACACCATGTAGGCATTATGCTGCTTATGCAGCCTGTCACATCGCTGGTTTTGTATAGACTGACATTGGTTTATGTCTGCATCGTGTTGAGAAGGGAACGTTTCGAAAATACTCCGACTCCGTCTCCGTGGAAACAGAGGAAAACGCGATTTTTCTGAAACACTCCGTGTCCATTTAGATGGAGGAAAATGTAAGTTTTTGCAAATGCGGTGAGTAAATAGATGGGTAATAACAACAATGGCGGCCTCCAGAGTGTCATGTCCATATTCTCCTGGACTTATGTAGTCGACAGTCACCGTAATACCAATACAACTTTGTCTTCTGTCCGTACGGATGTCCATGTACCTGCCATTGTTGGTCGTTCTAATGGCCCAACATACTAGCTACATCTATATATTTTAATGGACATTGTTTTCAAAATGTTGCTGTAATAGTGCAAAACCATTCAGAAACAAAAACACAAAAATGATACAAAATTACACACACTATCCATTTTGAGTCCATAAATATGGATTATAGGAGTTTATGCTATTCGGTTAGTGGGCTGTACGTCTCAAAATACTTGCCTTGCTTATGATCTGGTCTGCCATTTCCTTGGCTGGCTCCCCACAACTTGTATCTGTGGACTTTCTGGTATTTTCGGAATTGTACTTCAAATTTTGCCAAACTTTGGATTTATTTTGCGGTGGTTATCTAACATGTTTGATAACATCCTCCAACACGTCCACCTCCTTTGAGTCATCGCTCCATTCAAAAATCTCATGCTGAATGAAGGCAAACAAGCAGAAAACAACAGTTTCCAGTGGATGTTCCTCATGTAAACATGGTCTAATGCACATAAAACCGTCATCTCAATACTCTTGTTTACAGCAGTATTCATTAATGGTATTAGTTGATCAAGCTGACTAAAAGCACAGTCTATTTGCACGAGCACGCTTTTTAGCAGGATCTTATGTAAACAGTCTCCTTTAGTAGTTTGTGGATCAAGGTTGCTCTATGCTCGCTATTAGCCTGCTGTAATATATCATTATCTTGACCTTCCATTTTTATATAGCTTTGGTCCTGATAGTGATGTGAAAACTGAAAGCCTGACATTAGCATTCAGTTCCTGGGTCTCCCTGTTCATCCGCGGTTTTGTTGTATAGATTTGACCTTTTACAGGCGTCTCAATGGCAGACATTGTCTCTTTGATGTGAGCAGTCAGACTCTGTGTTATTGCCTACCGTCAGCCTTCCTGGCGTATCAATTTAAACCCACGTTAGCATTCGCCGCCTCATTTCTCAACGCGGATTTCACGTGGCGGTATTTATCTTCTGCAGGCTGGTTCGGGTCTTGGCGAGCCTGTTCCTCCAGTTCCTCACAGTCATGAGAGCAGGTGCCAACACCAGAGCGAAGATCTTTTTTTTCTTCCTCTCTTTTAGAGAAGATGAATGGCTTGTAAGAGAAATCACAGATTAAAAACAGTTGGCCGGCTGCCTCTTTTTTTTGCTTTTTTTTAATTTATTGTAAAAGTTAGTTGCGCCTGTTGCCAACACGTCTGGTTTGATTCTACACAAAAATAATGATAACTTCAGTGTGTTTTTTTGCAGAGTAATGTGTTTGGTACATTTCTTAATGATTTGTCACGTGGGGAACGTGACGGATTTGCGAAATGACCCAGATTTCTCCGGGACGTGCGGCAATTACAGGGCCGTGAAAGGTGCCATGTTAGCTGCTGACAGCGTGTTGCAGCTGGATTGGCACGGGACGACACTGTGTCGTCTGCTGCCTTGTTATTTCCAGCTCAGTGTGGCACCGGAGTTCCTGGTATTTGGGGAAATTTCACAAAAAAAAAAAAAAAAAAAAAAAAAAGTGAGAGCTGAGTGTTTTCTCGCCCTCGGTCAGGCCGTTGCATCTTTTGCCGGAGCCGGTTCTGCCGGTGTTACGGTTTGTGAGGTGAGGAGTTTGGAGCCCACGCCCCCCCCCCCCCCCCCCCACCCACCCCCTCCAGCCTCACCCTCCCCCCCTCCCTCCCTCCCCCCGTTCCAGTCACTACATGTTCCCTGCTCTCCGGCGTTCCCCTGACAGCCTGCCAAGCTGCCGCGCAGCCTCCCATCCTCTGGGACATGGGAGAGGATGGCCAGCCATGTGGAAAGACAGAGTGAGAGCCACGGGGAGGGAGGGAGGGAGGGAGGGGGGGTGAGGTGAGGAAGAGGGGAGGAGGGGTGAAGAGCAGGATGAGAGAGGGGAAAGCGTGCGAGGGGAAGAGGGAGAGAGAGAGAGAGAGAGAGAGGGCGTGAAGCGATGAAGTGAAACGTGGTTATCTTTTTGTCACTTGTTCAGGGTGAGGGATGTTGAATTCAGGCTATGGGGTTCCGCCAGGAGTGTGTTATTCACACTAGCGCGCGCGCGCACGCTCTCATACACACACACACACACACACGGGCGCGCGCGGATTCTCATACACATAGACAAAAAAAACCCACCCGTGTACGTCTTCCCGTGCTCATTTGCCCCTCCTTGACTTATTTTCCATCAGACAAAAGGAAGAAGAACAAAAAAAGAAGAAGAAGAGAAAAGCCCAGAAACACTCTCTCTCTCTCTCTCTCTCTCTCTCTGTCTCCTGTCCACCTTGCCCTCCTCTGTTTTTCCGAGTGTTAGGTCATGAATGATTGACAGGGCACAGCTGGAGAGGCTCGCACCCTCTCCTCCCTCCCTCCCATCGCTCTGCCTCGCTACAAACACACACACACACACACACACACACACACACACACACACACACACTACACACACACAGCAGCGGACCTTCTTGCTCGCAAACACACATTCTGCACATACTTTCATGCACATTCTGTCCTCTCGCAAGCCGTTTTTCACACACTGTGTGTGTGTGTGTGTGTGTGTGTGTGTGTGTGTGTGTGTGTGTGTGTGTGTGTGTGTGTGTGTGTGCTCTATCAGAGCATGTCAGTCAGTCTGCCCATACAGTATGTGCTCTCTCTCTCTCTCTCTCCCTCCCTACTGCTGTGTTTTATTTTAGAGTCCCCAGGCAGGCAGACAGGCCAGCAGGCAGTGCAGAGTAATGTCATCCAGCAGGGTTACATTCAGCCTCCACATTAGTGCACACGGGGGGGAGGGGGGAGGAGGAGGAGGCTGGGGGAGTCAAGAAAGCAAGGGAATACAAGGGAGATGAAGAGGAGGCAGAGTGATGGCGGAAAACGCGTCTCAGCCTGAGAATGTGCGGCAAACATCATCAGTAGTTCCATTAATTGCGTCTATTGAAGTGTCACATGTCCGGGTGCGTTTCTTTTCCCTGCAGTTCCGGGGCCTGTGGGGGGAGAGCGGGAGGCAGGGAGACTCAGAGACGAGATATTCTCTGGACCCTGCAGCCTATTCTTAGCTCAGACAGCAGCACTGAAGGCCACAGTAGCTCGCCGCCGCCACCGCCGCTGCTGCGAGCGCATAGCGGCTCTGAGAATAGGACAGCTAATCTGCAGCCGCTTTCACACTCTGAGGTATAGGGGATGGTCACGGCCACGCCACTCTTAAACCTGCAGGCCTGATATGAGTTTGGGTGATTGATTCGGTGTCACTCACATGCTGCCGGTTACAGGATCTTGTAATTTATTGTACAACTGGGGGTTATTTTGTCCTTACTGATGCTTATACACTCCTCAAACACACCTTACTGGTGTTTTCACCTCTGCCCCGTTTGCACCGCAGACTCGGATATCATGACACAGCCCGTCTGAAGACCCCGACTTCATCTAAAATGCAGACAGGCTATTTTTCCGCTTGTATGCCGGCCTGTTTTCGTTTGCTCCTCATGAATCATTTAGTACTCACACACAGTTTCATGTACGCGCATACTTTTTCTTCTTCTTTTTTTTTTTTTTTTTTTTTTTTTTGATCCTCAAGAGCTGGGAACATGTGTTTTTGCCGGGGCTTACCATTTGTTCCCCTACAGCATGAAAACACAGATGCATCGGAAGTGGAATTGATCTGCAGGGCACATTTCTCCCGGTCTTTCATCTCTCCGCATCATCAAAAACCTGCAGGATTCAGGTGATGATATCGCAAATAAAATTAGATTTATGGACGGATTCTGAGGGTGTTCCTAAATATTTGTAGCAGCGTTAAAACATGGCTTGAATATCAGTTAAGATGGAGGCGGTTTCCAGACTTTAAAGGCACGTCATGTGAGATTTAATTCACTGTGGCATCCAATTGTAGCTTAGTTTACTTATTCTTTTTCTGTTTACTCTCTATAGAACTTTCTTTTTTTTTGTTATTTGACTGAATACAGTCTAGATACTCTGCACCCACAGCATGATTTGGACGTGTTTGCGAATCCTTTAGCAATCTTGCAGCTGGAAACTCCGAAAGTTACTAACGGTACAGTCCCATTTGGGAACGTTCACATGACAACAGAAAACAACACTTAAATATCATTATGAAGAAATTTCTTTAAAAGGCAACACATGTATGAAATTATACTTGATGGACTTCACTCTTCCACATATGGGAATACTAATGTAATTATTGCTAATGGAGTCTTGTTGTGTTCATTTGTAAAACTGATAATGTTTCTTCATTACAGGGAACTTCAGTGTGGTTGCATTTAGTTTCTCACATTCACTAAGAGCAGAGGAATTTTAGTTGCTCCTTGTTTCACATTTCGAGATAAAAACATGTCACGTGATGCCATTTAGGTGAGTTTTCAAGTAGTGAGGAGATTTTGAGGAGAAAGGATCGATTCGCTCCATGTTTTCCATCTCTGAACTGCTGAAGTGCCCTGTAGCAGGACACCGACTCCCTCCCAGCTCTCCTCGGCAGCTGACGCTGCACTCTCATCCCCCGCAGAGGAGACACACACACACACACACACACACACACACACACACACCAAAACACGATCTCCCTATGGGGATCAATGAAAAAATTTTTCAGTTTGTTTTTTCGCTCGCAGGGTTTTTGAGTTTTGTCTTATGGCAACATGTGACGGCTCCACGCTGCTCCGCCTCCCGGGAGCCGCGCTAGCACAACGCTGAGACGGCGAGGGAGGCGCTCCATGTTTACGTCCAGCCATCCCTGACAGGGAGACTGAAGCGAGGGGCAGATAGTAAGCCTCTCCATGTGTGCGTGTGTGTGTGTGTGTGTGTGTGTGTGTCCGAGCATTCCTCCAGCACTCTGACCCACCTCTATGCTCACACATGCGTACGCTCCCAGTGTGTCGGGCTGTATGATTTGAGAGTGGAAAGGAAATGGAGAGGGATGAACTTGGTTAAGAAAACACCCGTCCGGCTTCACTGGCGCCTCTCCACCAACCGGAGGAGGGGGAGATAAGGGCGGAGGAGGAGGTAGAGAGCGAGCGCTGACCCTAGAAGGACAGAAATGTTCCCCCTCCTTCACTCTGCAACTTTTCTTTTTTTTTTCCTCTTCTCAGCTCTTAGCTCATCAGTTTCCCAACTGGCCGGTGTCTTTTGTCAGATTTAGAGAACTAGTTCAGATTCAGGACATGAGGAGGAGAGAGGAGAGGAGGTATCTAGCGTGGCTCCCGCCATTAATCTGCATTTCTGGAACGGGCTGGATGCTGCATGAGAAAGCGGACGACACTGTAAATATGACCGAGTCTCAAAGGAATAATGCTGCACACTGTATTCTCGCTCCAAACACACTGACTGTCTGCTTGCTGCAGTTTTCCCCCGTTTGCACAAAGCATTTCTGAACAGTTCCACTTTAAGAGTTTTTCAAGAGAAAGTTGCGTTGTCAGTGGCTCTGAATTCCGTTGCCGTGTAAACAGACGTCCAGAACGCTGCGAAAGTTTTTCATTGTCACTTCAGAACGGGGCCTTTGCTCATTTTCTCTATCTGTGCTGCACTCATAGCCAGAATCAAATGCTACTTTACCTTTAATAAGTGATGTCTATGCTTTGTTTTTTTAACCTCAGCTGTGTTGCCGCCATTCTTTTTTTCCCCCTTTCTCAGGAACAGGTGTTATGCCGAGTTCTGCATTGTTCCCAAAAAGTGCCTTCTTCTTGTGAGAGCCTTTGCAGTTGGAAAAAAACAGACGTGAGAATGAATGATCAGCTCAAACAGACCAAAATAGCATGAGAGCATCACTGTTTGGCTGACTGTAAGATGACCATAATGCATGAATTAGATTATTTGCACCGCAATAATACATCAAATTTCACATTATAAAAGTGAATTATCCCTTTTTTTTTGTAGTGACTTGTAAGTTACTTTGTTTTTATCCATAGACCATGACAAGGAAAGTTGTAAAACAAAATTTCAATATGCAGCAATTTGCAAAACAACAAAGATGGCATCATGGCAAAGATAATCGAGCATAAAGTCTTCATAACTTCTGGGACACGATTGGTTTACAACAGGAAGAGTAATATCAAAAGTAGAAGTTAGCAATAAAACTAGTCTGTTCATTAAACCAGTTACTTAGAATTAGGTTTCAAACTGTTTCTTCAAGCTGTTTAAAGAGGTTGCTTGTCTGATATCAGCTGCAAGTTTTTGCATTTTCTATATTTGGTCTTGAGATCAGAGGACCTGGGAGTGAATGGAGCATTTTCACACAAGCAACCGAGGAAACGATTTCAAAACCAGACTTTTAAATCGAATTTCGAAAGTGACTGTATAATAAAACCCGAAGTAATGTGGCCTCTTATTTTAGAACCTGTCCGGATTCTTCCTTTTTTGTGTGAGGAGAAGCTGCGGTATGTGCGTGTCACAGCTTTCTGTTGTCGTTTTTTTGGTATTAACACCTAGCTAAGTGTGGTCCGGCTCGGCTCGGCGGCGCGAGCGTCGGCGCCGTGACAGCGTGTGAAAGCCGAGGCCGCTCTGTAGGATCGCTGAACGTACACAGTGAGCGAACATGACACACACCGTGAGATTTTCTCCTACTCTTTAGGTGTTACATCCGCTGTTGTCCTTAAAACATGAAACCCCCGGCACGGCCCACCAGCTCGCTCCACTCGCCTCCGTTTGTTTGAATTTTCCTTTTTGATAAAATATGCTTTCATATCAATTCCGGCCTCGCCAAAATAAATCTGAAACGCGCGCTTGATATATAGGTTTCATTTTCACCAGACATTAGTGCCAGATCCACCCCTTCTGGCTCCCGGTCCTCCATTATGAATGGTGATTTTGTGTTATCACATTAATATTTAAATTAACTGTTAAAATGACTTCAAATGTTATTGAGCCAATCTGAACTGGAGATTGGAAACATCCATTTCACATTCATTAATAGTTGGGTCGTGGGAACTTTCTCTCCTCCCATATCGGTGTCTGGATGTGGGGAGATTTAGACTCTACCAATAAATATTTGAAGCTGGGCGGTGTAAGGGTTAGTACTTTGCCTCACAGCGACTATATTCACAGATTTGTGGGTATTTCTATGTGGAGCTGTCATGTTCTCCCTGTGCAGGGGTTTGCAAAGTCCATAGATCAATTTTGAGAGAATTTGGGTTTTTCTCCTATAAAGGTAGCTTAAAGACACTGTGCATATATACAAAAGCACTGAAAACGAAGTTTTCAACGATCTGCCAAAATATGACAGCTTGGTATGAGCTGTGTGTCGTGTGAGAGGTGGAGGGGCGTGATGTGGATCAGTGGTTACCTGTGGGTGTGAGGGGTGAATGACCACGATAGGTAAAGCAGGACAGAAGCTGGATGGACGGATCTGATTCTGCAGCTGATTACACCTTTTCTTTTTTTTTTCTTTTTTTCCTGTCACTCTTTTGGGTATAGAGGACAAAAACAGAAGCACCGGAGAGAAAGAAAATGTGCTGTAAAAGACCCCCCCCCCCCCCTCCTCCTCCCCCCTGCCTTCTCCTCCTTATCTCCTCTTTGCTTTCCTCCCCTCAGTACTCCCTCGTCTCTTTTCGCTCCCCTGTTTTCCCAGCTTCAGTCATCCACTTCTAACATTTCTGGGTTTATTTTTACGTCCGGCGCTGGATGCCTGGACTCCCAGCAGGATATAGCGGCGCAGGGAAGGGAGGAAGGAAGCGGCAGAGAGAGGAATGGAGGAGAGGAAGAGTGGAAGGAATAAAGAGGAGCGATGGAGCCATCAGAGCGCAGCGTTCTGTCATCACCATGGCTCCCTCTGGCTGTTAGGAGGCTGAAATTACATCTGACTTTGAAGTCAGGGGCAGCAGCATCGCCAGTGTTGCTATAGTGACAGGATGTGTGTGTGTGTGTGTGTGTGTGTGTGTGTGTGTGTGTGTGTGTGTGTGTGTGTGTGTGCGTGTGTGTGTGTCTAAACTCCTTGGGAGGTTTATTATGCATGATCCACACTGTGACTAGTCCTGATGGCATTACAGTGCTGTTATTAATCTACTCTCATAAGATATGTGTACTTTAAACACATCCTCGCACACACATACACACACATACACACACACACCAATGTGTCTGAATCCATGCTAAGATGCGTTCTTGCGCACACACACACACACACGACCCATTTCACAGCTGGATTCAAACTTCATGTCGTGCCTTTTAAAGATTAAGATAAAGTTTTTTCCTCTTATTATCTTTGAGAAGGTTTAGCCGGCTGCACACTGCGCTCACAGGCAAATGCACGCGCTGAAACACTCCAGCACACACACACACACACACACACACACACACACACACGGAGTTATTCAGATTGCAGATAGCAGTGTTTGGCTTGTTTAAGCTGCTAATATTCAAGCGAGTCCTGGAATATTTATGGCTTTTGTTTTATCAGACTCTGTGAAAGCGGGGCGGCAAAATAAAAAAAAAAAAAAAAAACAAAAAAAAAACACTCATAGATAGATAGATAGATAGTGAACTACACTGTACAACAGAAGAGGAGAGGAGACATATATGCAGAGGAGGGATGGAGGGACGGTGAGAGCGAAAATAATGTTCCATTAATGCAGAGCCGGGCTCTCGCTGAGGGCCCAGCGCCAATCTGCATCTCCCTACAGTCTGCCTGCTATACATTTTTCATGAACGCTGAGCGAGAATTAGCGACGGATTGCGGCTGCAAATTGCTTCTCCTTGGTCGGGGGGCCGATGGAAAGAGAAAGGAAGAGGTAAGAGGGAGAAGTGGAGGATTTAAGAGGGGGAGGAGGTGATTGGATTGTGGAGAATGAAGGAGAAGAAAAAGGAGTTTTTTGCAAATGTGCAATGTCCGCACTTCAAATGAGCATTTCCTCCAAGCTGCAGGTACACAATCAAGTCACAGTGGAGAATGGACTTTATATAGCTGTAGCAAAGCACTTTAAGTTGAAATAATAATAAACTTTAGCAATTAATAAACTTATTTGATGCAAAAATATGCATCAACTGTTTAAATAATAATTCAAATTGTGGATGATTTCCCCATGTTTGCATTATTTTAACTGTAAAAAAAAAGTCAAATGTACTCAAGTTTACAAAAAAATGAAATACATTCATATATAAAATGTTTAAAAATACTGTTCAGCTTGTAGATAAACTCAGTTTTTTTTTTTTAAATCTCTCCTCTCTCTCTGTCCTCGCCTCTCTATATATTTCCTCTCCTTGGCCCGTGCACCATATAGCTCTGACCCCAATCTCAGCCGGCTCTCTCCACTCTAATATAGCCCACTCTCATTTTCCAGCGGTGGCCTTGGCTGCAGTTATAGACCTGCGGTGACCGGCTGACTGACTGGCTCACTCCCGTGTCGACGGCGTTGCGGACTGCCTGGCCCTCCTCGCCCTCTGCTTCGCTCTTCACGTCGACTTTCTCTGTGTCTGTTATCTTGATGAAGCAGGAAAACACAAGAACTCAGTTTTAAGTCCGTCTCAACAGTCAATAGTTAACATTTTGGAGCCTCAGTCTCTATTAATAACACACGCAATTGTGAATCAATGTATCGTAAAGTGTGTAACCAGGAATCGAACATGGTGACTATCGACTGGTGCCGGTGACCATGAGGCCGTCCAGTCAGCATTAAACACCGTGTCAGCCGCAACAGTATCACAACTTCACAAGTGTCAAGACAGACAGAAATATCTGTGTGTGTGTGTGTGTGTGTGTGTGTGTGTGTGTGTGTGTGTGTATTGGCAATAAAATGAAATGAGTTTTAACAATGGCAGAGAAGTTCTGTGTGTGTGTGTGTGTGTGTGTGTGTGTGTGTGTGTGTGTGTGTGTGTGTGTGTGTGTGTTCAGGGCCCATGATTGCTGCTGTAATCTGCTCTCTCCTGCCAGCCACAGTTATTACAGTTGTCGATATGGTGCTCAGGGCTTTATAGACACAAGCTACGAGGCTCAGTCTGGACGCCCGCCAGGTTGTGTGTGTGTGTGTATGTTTGTGCCTATGTATGTGTTGTGTTTGCGTGTGTATATATATATGAGCCAAAGTGTTTTGTATTTGTTTACGCCTTTGTGTGCGCATATGTGTGTGTGTGTGTGTGTGCATGATCTTTTGCACCGTGTGTATGTAATTGAGCTTTCTGCTCATGTCAAGGCCAGTTCAGCAGAGTGCTAATTGCTTACGTTACAAAGTGTAAGTCCCTGCAGAGTGTGTGTGTATGTACACGTGTATGTGTGTTTTCCTTCGTGTGTGCATGTACGATCTTACATGTGTGTGTGTGTGTGTGTGTGTGGTCCTGTATCTCTCTCCTTGCGGCTGTATGCTCCAGATTGCCGGGCCTCTCGGGTGCTTTAGGTGTAGTGGAGGGTGCAGATGTGGTTTTGTGGTTCTGGTTCCACTCGGGATCAGATGAGGGGTTTCAGCAGGACGAGGGTCGCGCTGTTCGTTGTGGAGGTTGTAGTCGGTGGAGGGTTCTCCGCAGGTCCGTGTGTGGGCCTGTCACTGCTCGGGCGAGTTCACAGGAAGGAAAGTGAAACAAGATGGAAAGAGAAGAAGAAGAAAAAAAAGCTTCTGGTGTTTGGAAAGTGGATGAAGAGAGCAAATAGAAGGCGAAGATGAGGCGAGATGAGGGCCTTTGACCAGGAGAGAAGGAGGGAAACGGAGGAGGAGGCTCTGATGCCTGTTGTTCAGTCCACATCGGCTGTTTACTGTCCTGCCAGCCTGTTACTATCATCGCTTGGCAGCGGCTCATAACGGCAGGCTCAAACAAACAAATGCCTGTGCAACATTTGCTTTTGTTACACTGACATACATGTGTAAGCACACACACACTCACCGTGAGGGTCACTGATGGCCCACTTTTCCACTCGCGCTGCTCTTTTGGAAGCGTGCGACCATCTGTCAGAGCTGGCCCGGCCATTAAACACGTCCCCCCCCTCCTCCCTCTCGCTCCGTCCCTCCACTGGGTCCTCGCCGCCTATCGGCGACCTGTGACCTCCGAGAGGCTGGAAAACTCGGCACGCGTGTCTTCTTTTTATATTTTTTTTTATTTTTTTTTTTGCTGAAATAAAACTCCCATCTCCAGACAAGTACGCCACACTGGAAATTAAGAAACAATATCCCTTCTGTTCAGAGACAACATCTTGTTTTTAATGGATTCTTTACGAGCTCTAATTCTTGGAAATGTATCTGTGTGTTCTGAGTAAGGTTTGGTTGTTATAATTGATTCTTATTAAGTTTTAATCGTCGTTTCTCTATGGACCGACTGCTTTTTAATTGTTTTAATTATTTCATTACATAATAAGTCTCTCTCAGTCCATATCGTCTTTAAAACCTCGGCGGAAAAATATCCAGCCGTCCATCTTAAACAAATCACTGTTGACCTTTTAAGAGGCAGAGGGTTTACGGTATGTTCTGTTCAAACAATATATTACTGCGTTGATGTAATTAAAGACTTCTTGTAAAAGTAAGCACTGACTTGTGTCCCAGCTGATGCACAGTGAAAGTAAAAGGCCTTTTTTTTTTTTTTTTTTAACATGAACAATATGAACCGCTACACTCAGCCAAAAAGTGAAAATGATTTGCCAATCAATGCATTAAACTGATCATGTTGTGCTTTTTACTTGGAAACCGAGGGATTGTGTGCAGAATTGAATGAAACTGTAAACGCTGAGAGATCATCTTCAAGGCTTTATTTCCACGGCAACTGGTTATTTTTCTAGAATCAAAGTCTCCACTTCAGGCTTGTCAAAGAAAGGCCTGACCCAAGGTCAGAATTTACATGGCCTCCCCCTCTGTCTTACATTGTTGTTCCCTCGATACAAACCACCAGTTACAACGTGCACAGTTGGTCTTAAATCATGGAAACATCATTGTGTTTTACACATGGAAATGAACTGTGTGGCCCAACTGCAACCCAAAGCTAATTTCTCCTACTTCTTGTTAAAATAATGGAGTGAAATCTGAATATAGTAGATGAACTGTAATTACCTCCTAGTCAGATTTCATTCTGTGTAGTGGACACTCTTGTTTACAGGCTCTTACGTATCCTCACTGCGAGGATTTGAGAAGGATCTGAGAGCTCCTTTCACCACTCGCCCAAAGACAAATGTGGATTTATCCAACCAAACAGTAAACTCATCAGAAGAATCACGAGAAGATTAGTCCTGTTCATACAGAGCAGACTTCTCACACACACACACACACACACACACACATGCATACACACACACACACACACAGACACACACAGACATGCAAGCCCACTCAGTCTGAGTAATTTTCAAAGTGTCTTGTGATAGCTTTGCATAGCATTTGGGCTAATGGCATGCCGTGTGCTTCCTCCCAGGTCGGTGCATCCATTAGCAACCATATTACTGCCACATAATGGCTTATTGGTTGGTGGGAAAAAATTACCAAGAATCCAGGATGAGGAGAGAGACAGTGAGGGGGAGAGAGAGAGACAAGGAGATGAAGAGAGAGAGAGAGCGAGCAGAAGAGATGAAGAAAGCCATCTCCAGCAAGGCCTCCGAATTGAGTTACAGCTGTTATGATTTGTCGTCTCTCAAGTCGTTTTCTCTCCCTTCTTTTTCATTTCATGTTTCCACTCCCCTTCTCTTTCGCCCTCGGGGCTTTGGGAGGTTTTTATCTTTCTAATGAGCCGTTGATTCTTCTTTTTTTTTTTTCCTCCTGTCATTACCTCATTCGTTCTGGATGGAAGGCAATATTTGTCATACTGTCAAGTCGGTGTTTGCATCTAACCTGAGTGTGTATGTGTGTGTGTGTGTGTGTGTGTGTGTGGGGACCGTGGCAGAGCTAAGTGGTGTGAAGTGTTTACGCCCCGGTTGTGGTCGGCGTTGGTGGGAAAAGTGGACGCAGGGATCAGAGTGGCGTGGCACGGCGGCCCCGGTCGCCATGTTGTACCCCCGGCCTGATCAGTATGCAGCGCAGTGGGCGGATTGCACTTGTCTTGATTGCTTTAATTGGCGTTACACAGTTCCAACACACACAGACACACACACACACGCACGCACGCACGCACAAACACGCACAAGGTTACAGCCGTTTCTGCTGTGCGATGGTTGCTCCAAATGTATTGTTGTGATGTTTTGTCCAATGAATGTGGGACTCTGCACTCTTCGGTTCAACTTTGCATGAGTCACTCTGCTCCTACACACTCAATATGCATATTCTGTAAACACACACAGAGAAACAAACACACACACACACACACACACACACACAGACACGCAAACAGCCAGTTTGGAATAGCGAAAAGTTTAAAGGTGATTCTCTGTTATGAGCAAAATTCATAAATATGTATAAGACACAGATTATAATGCTTATGCTTGCTCTCATACACACACTTACACACACACACACACACACTGGGTTGACTCTACTGTGTGAATTGATTATTGTACGTATGTATTTTAGAGGCTGTTTGGCCCAAACTTAGCAAGCATGCGCTCACTTACAGGCTCGGCTTGGGTAGCACGTGTGTTTGTGTGTATGTGTGTTCAGGGTGTGTGTTGTGTGTTTGTGTGTGTGTGTGTGTGGGTTAAAACGAAGTGGAAATCAAATTCACCTTGAAGTGTCCTTCTCTCTCCCCTCGCCACCCCCGTATTTTTGCCTTCGTCTTTGCTTTGAACACACTGCAGCACTCAGTTCAAAGAGAAATGCCTTCTTGTGAGTGAGTGAGAGAGAGCGAGAGAGAGTGAGTGTGTGTGTGTGAGGGAGAATGCGCACTAGTGTGTGTTAGGAATGACAGCAGGGTTTGAGATGGAAAAGAGAGAAAGGCCGACTGCTGCACCCTTCGAACGTCACCCCTCCCCTCCCCTCCCCCCCGTCCAGCCCACCCTCGCTATCCTCCCCCCATCAAAGAGCAGCCGAGCTTAGAGGAGTTCTCGTCCTTCTCCCATCGCTCCCCTCTTCCCAATTAAAAACAACCTGGGACGGAGGGGGGAGGAGGGCGAGAGAGAGAGAGAGAGAGGGAGAGAGAGGGAGGGAGAGGGTGAGACAAGGTCGATGTGGGGAGGGAGGAGGTGACAGGAGGAGAGGGGACACCAGGAATCGACTCAGTCTGGAGAAATTGCGGCGATGATGTCAGAAATAGAAAGTGAGGAGCAGGTTTTCATCTGGGGCTCGGCGACCTTTCACCTCCGCCAGCAGTGGTGGGAAACTTTGGAAAGTGGCTTTTCCACCTGGGGACTTTTAATCAAGAGACACTCGTTGAACCCACTTTCAGCTAAAGTGGAACATTTCCTGATTGGTTTTATTTTTCCAGGCGTTTGTGTTTGTGTTTTGTATCCTGTTAGGCCCAGCATAAGTGTGTGTGCATCGAGCATAGCATCTTTCATCAAATGTGTGTGTGTGTGTGTGCATTGATGTGTTCCCGCAGTCCTTTGCATATGAATGGGAGCTCATGTTTGTGCGTCTTATTGGAGCGTTTGACCTAAAGGTCACCCGCTGGTAGCAATTGACTGTTTCAGATTAGCACTCAATATGTGATATTCACAGTTGACTTTTACAGAGGATGATCAAATGTGATTAATGTCGTCTGCGCTCGGCGTTCCACTCGGTTTCTGAGAGGACGGGAAGAAAAAGAAAATCGAGTGACGAAGGGGGAGAAAAACAAATCGTAGGTGGGATGCTGTGCAGTTTTTAAAGGTGCAGTTTATGTAACATATTTGGAAATAACAAATATGGAAAAACGAATTTTAATTTGAAATGTCATTTAAACGGGTCCTTGGTGCAGATCAAAAATATCTAGCTACTCTAAAAAGTGTAATTGTAATGTCTGAAAAGACAAAATTTCAACGTCTTCCTGAAGATAAGACTGGATGTGAACTCATTACTGCCACCTAATGTCCAAAAGTGGGAATAATGTAGATCTTCCAGATGGAGAGTGTGTGTCCCCTCCTCCTTGTTCTCGCCTCTCCTCGCTGGGCCCACAGAGACTGCTTTAAGACCAGGAGGTAGCAGGGCAGGAGACAATAAAGGTCACCTTCCTTCCTTCTTTCCTTCCTTATTTTGTTCTTTCTCTTTCTCTCTATCCTCAAAATGATTTACACTCAAACTCCGACTCCGTTCTGACCCACATACGAGCAAAATGAAGATTGTGAGTCATTCGGTCTGCCCACCTTTTTCCTTGACACAGATACGGTAGGTAATGAAAACGTCAATGTGGGTGCTATGAAGTGGTCAGAAATGTTTAACTTGACACGCAGCTTCTGATCAGAATACGATCCCATCAGTTCTTTATAAAATTACACTATTAAAACAAAAAAACGCCACATGCTTCTGCCTTTAAAAGCCCAAAGCAGTGCTATCTTTTGCCCATTCGGACAGCCAGTTTTCCTCGATGTCTCCTTCCACCTTTGTCTCTCGGTAATTTCTCTTCATCCCTCTCTTCTTTTCTCTTTTTTCCGACCCTGTTGCCTCTTATTTCCTGTTCCCCTCCTCCCTCCTCCTCTGCGCTCTGACTCAGGAGGCTATAGTCTCTGAAAGGTCAGTCTCGACTGACATTTTCCGTGGAACTTCATTGATTTCCGCTGGGCGCTCTGTGATTGGCTGACGGGGGCTGCCTCCCATTTCCCACCAATCCCCTTGAACCAGGAAGCAAGCCAGCCGGCCGACCTCGAGGTCAAGCAGCTCCAAATAGCTTTTTTTCTTCTTCTTCTTCGTCTTCTGGAGTGCTACAGTCGTCTTTGCTCTACTTCTCCGGTCTCTGCCTGCACACCTCCCTGCAGGCTGCCGGATGACGAAGGAGAGAGGGATGGATGAAGGAGGAGGATTAAGTCTTAAAATGGAAGTTTAGGAGGCCAATGTTTTCCGACTGTGGTTCACCGGCTCCCACAGGACCTTGATGTGGCTCCAGAGAGCTCCTGGCTAAACAACGTGTTATTTCAATCGACGCTTTTCCACCAGAGAATCTTGATAGAGCGCGTACAGTAGTTTATTTCCACTGCCGTATAGTGTTTCACAGTTACAGTGCTGACAGGTGAACGCTTTTATCAGACATGTCAAACACTGCGACAGAAATCTTTTGTGACGTCCGATTGCTCATGTTTTGCTGCCTTTGTTCCAAACTTTTTTTCCCATGAAGCCACACAGTTTGGCTTCAGTTACCATTTAAAGCTCAAATAGTACAGAAGTTGACTGGCTTTTTGTTGAGATTTTAGTCATTTTGGGTGGTGACTGAAATATGCAAACTCACCTTTACAACCTCAGAGCAGACAAAGCGTTGAACCCCGTCACATCCAGTGACACTTCAGCATCTGGACAAGGCAGAAATAGTAAATAGAACCTGCTTCCAGGTCCCAACTGCACCATGAACATGTTCAGAAATAACACAAATGGTGATATATGGGTAGAATCTTCATATCAGACACACATGGTCGATGCAAAGTGATCAATGAAGAGACGCGACACGGTTTTCTCTCGTCCTTTATTGACATGTGAGTCGAATGATCTGCATCCGGCTGGAGAGGAAGATGCTCCTGACCCTGACGCTTGCCTCCACGCTGACGCTCCTCTCAGTAATGCAGCTTGGAAACCACTGACCCGCTCTTTCTGATGGTCATAGGAAGCCCCTTAATAGCTCGGTGTTGCGCTGCGGAGTACACCTTAGTGCTAATAATGTGGATTTAGTGCTACTTAAAGACCCTTTGGCGGAGTGGACCCTCGGGGCTTGACCCCTGCATTTGAAGGCTGCGCTCGCTCCTCGCTGTGTTTCTCTGCTGGATGATGAAAGAGTTAAACAACAGAGGAAACTTGAGGTCAGACCGTGAGTCTGCTTCACATCGTCAGTGCAGCCTCGGAAACGTAACATTTCATCATCAAGCTTGGGTCTGCGAGGTTGAGACTGAAACACCGGATCACGCAGCTTTTAGATTTTCCTGAATGTCTCGACTTTTGCAGATGTGTTGTTCTGACTGACGGCCTGTGTTTGATAATTATATAGTAACACAAATAATTACTAACACATTTGCGTCAAAGACATATTTGGGTTATGTTTATATTACATTCGCTGAAAGCACGAGTTTCCTTTTTTTAATGAGAAATCAAATGAGTATTTACATCTTAGGAAATGAGCACCGTCCCTTTAAGAATGACGTGAGAGAGATGAGAAATGTTTTTTTCTTTCATTATTAAAGTTGCAATATGACATTATCTTCAAAAACTACAAAGTAACGCCACCTGCAGGTTTCAGGCACTGCACGACATATCGCACCTTTAACGTTAATGCAGTATCATGTGTGGCGTATAGCTCTCAGAATACTGACTGATCTGCAATAATTCACACTGAAGATTGAAAATGATTGCGTTTTGGAAGGAAAATCAGTTTACGGGAAGAAGACACACAAAAACAAGGTGAAAATGATTAAAAGCAATAAACTTAGGCTGATATGGTTGGAAGTAGGAGACAATAACATCATCTGCATAAGTGTATTTATCGTGAATCATATTGTTATTAAATACTCGATAACATCGACGCATTTTGCATGTTTGGCTCATATCAACAACACGTCTGATCCTGAACATCACCTGCTCCCTGTACTGCTTCCAGGAGGGAGAAACAGACTCTGAAACACCTCATCAGAGTAAGAAAGAGCTTTTCTGTACAGCGGCCAAATGATGTTTTCTCTTCCTTCCTGAAACAACGGATAATAATAAATCTGGTTTCATCTCTACAAGGTGTCACGAGTAGAGACAGCAGCTGAAATATGATTTCAGCTTTAAAATCTGAACGTACTCTCTGCTCTTGGTTTCAGCATCACTTCAATTAGAGTGTAATGCTGCTGTCTGCATCCGCGTCCTCATCCGCTGGTGTTTTCTTCCTCGCGAAGAAAAAGAACGCCGTCCCCGTGAGACGGCGGCGGCGGCGGCGGCGGCGGCGGTAGAAAATGTCCGAGCGCTGCAGCGTAAACAAACGGGCAGACAGCTCTCGGTCTTCCTCTGTGAAGTGATAATGTGTTCCCCGCACTGTTTTTGTTCTCATGCTAATGAAGTGGACCGCATCGGTAATCACTTTCAAACCCTCAGCCGGGGAAAAAAAAAAAAGAGAGAGAGAGAGAGAGAGAGAGAGAGAGAGAGCGAGAGAAACAGAAAAACGGGAAAACAAAAGCGCCCAACAAAAGGACGCCGTGCCGCAGTGAGAGCAGGAGTGGAAGTAGGAAGAGACGGGTGTTTGAAGTGGGTTTGTGTACATTTTGTGTCTTTTTTTTTTTTTTTTCACCCACTTGTACACTGGCGACCTGCTCCAGGGGGAGGTCAGAGTTCACCGCTTTCAGCTGATGAGAAAAGAAACGTTCAAACAGAGCCGAGCAGAATCAGCTGCGGTGTTGATTAAAGGTGATGATATGTGAAATGAAAACTGTCCGAACCATCCGCCTCTCTATTTCTCGTCTGGCATCGTGTTTTCCCAGCAGGCATCTCGCCGGACGTCCACTTAGAAAAAAAAAGAAAGAAAAAAGCGAAAGAAAACTCCCATTTCTTTGATCTTATATGGGTTTGATCGATGTCGCTCGTCGCGCCGTATATGTGGCAATCACTTCTCCTTCCAAAAGCGTCACAAATTCGTCTGCTCCGCCGTAACTCCTCATCTCGCCGCGAGTGCTCGGACAGCTGCCGCACACACACATACACACACACACACACACACACACACACACACACGCTCGCTTTTACCTCCTTTATTGCAAAGAAATAAACTTAAAAGTCCACAACTGCAGCGCAGTCACTCAGCGTCTGCCGTTATGGGCCCGGAACTCACTTAGAGCTCTCCATCAAAACCAGGCGGAGTCCTGTCTCGGCGCAGGTGTCTCACTTGATTAGCTCATTGATCACAGCGGTATCGGTAAAAACACAACAGCCTGCCTGCCCTTTGACCCTCACAGCGCTCATTAAAACCAGGAAGTGAAGCCTTGCTGTCATTTCAATGTAAAGTGTAGAAAAAAGAAGAAGAAGAAGAGTCACTGAAACAGTTTAGCACCATCTCTCTCGCACCGTATAAATAAAATGACAGATCCAATTGCAAAAACAGGTTTTAGTCATAAAGCCCATCTCGGCAGATGAAGGAGAGAATCTAAACTTTCATTTCCTGCTTGGTTTCTCTCTATATATTAATGGCTCCTGCCCATCCTCCCCCTCCTCGTTCATCTCGGCTCTGCTTTCTTTTTCTTTTTTTCTTTTTTCTCCAACCCTGGTCTTGTTCTGCTCTGGGCTGACAGAGTTTAGGCTGTAAAGCTGAAACGCCGCCTCTTGAGAGCCATTTGTTTACCGGAGACCTTGGAAATTAGCATGTTTCATGAGGCAAGGTACAGTTTAGAAACACATCGCCGTTAAAGGTTGTTTGGCTTTAAACACTTATGCATGTGCGCATCCATTTACTACCTATATGTGTGTCAGTGTGCGTGTCGATGTGTGTGTGTGTGCGTGCGTGCGTCAGCTCTCTCGGTGGAAGACATTAGGCCGCAGTAACAAGCTATTGATTGGACCGGGTAGTAGGCGGCTGCTGATCTCTCATGGAAACCCTGAAACGGCGAACAAGACACACAAGCTCCGACACGAGGCAGTGAATACAAACTACATTAATAACAAGATTTAAAACAAAACACACTCATACACACACACTGAAACAGTAACCTTGTGAGTTGTTGTTGTTGTTGTTACGGACATCTTCCTTGTAGCAGTGTTTTGGCGCCGCTCTTCTCTGGCCCCTCTTGGGAAATCAGGCGGCGTGTTGTTGTGATGCTCCTTGTCCTTGTGTTTTTGGTTGATAAAGTTTTCTCTCTTCGGCCACGCTGGCTCCCGTTGATCTTCACCGCGTCCCGTCCGACCGAGGGGCAAACGCAGCCAGCGTTAATCTCAAATGCACGCACAAGGGAGAACATGCAAGCTCCTACTCCTTTCCAGCATGTTGCCATGTGAATGCGAAACTTTTCTGAAACAGTAACGCAAAGTTGAAACATTTTCAGTGTGAACGGGTCTGGAAACGTCACTTCTGGGTTTGTTTCAGGAGCAACAACAGCCGGAAGCCCTCCGGTCTGCTCCGTGTCAGTGATTAGTTACAAAAGAGCGCGGCGGAAGACATTTATTTCTGATAGAAATGTCACAGTGGAAACACTTCTGCAGAAAATATCTCCAGCATTTTTCTACCTGTGGGCGCAACACGGAGGACCTGTTAACAAGAAAATCATCCGTGGTTTTCTAAAATATTGATCAAGGTTTTTATTAACATTTCCCCCCTTCAAATTACATTTCAGTTTGGAGTGCCTGCAGAGATGGATACACACACACACACACACACGCTCAGACACATACACACCTGCTTTAACTACTGGCGTGATGTTGGCATCCCAGAGGTAATTAGACTGAGGCTGTTGCTGGACTGACTTTACTACACCTGTCTGGAGGGAAAGACGTGCGTGTGTGTACGTGTGTGTGTGAGCGCTGCGGGGTGGGGGTTGGGGGGGGTCGTCTTCTTGAAGACGTACAGTAGGCACGCACGGCCTTGCTGATGATCCCCGTGTGTGTCTGTGGCGGCGTGTGAACGTCTGAACCCCCCCCCCCAGGTGATCTGGTGTCGTCACCTGCCAGAGCGGCGTTGTTTTGACATCGCTCTGATCTGAGAGATAAGCCTCAACAACAGGAGCATATATGATCGTCTTCTCCCCGACTCTGCCTCGCACGCACGCACACTCACACTCACACACGGACGCGCACACACACGCTGGCGCAGATGAAAGGCTAGACGTCTGGATTATAGAGAAGCTAACATGACAAGGCTGTTATCTGCTATGCTCTTTATGAATATCACTAGATGGTCTTTAGGATAGATAGCGCGGCGCTTTGATGATCGTTGTGTTACTCCAGTGACATTTTGGCAGTTGTGTACACTCCAAAAACACACCACAACATAATGCACCGGGCTCAGACACACACACACACACACACACGCACACACACATACGCACACATACGCACAATCACAAATGTAGGGATTTTCATGCAAGCTGTCGTCTTTGCCTTCACACGGCTACACGCACGCACACACACTTTTTTTTTTTTTTTTGGGAAGCGCATGCTGCTACATCTCGTGCTCTTTTCCCTCTTTTTTTTTTCCATCTCCCACACACACATACACGCACATCACACCCTGAGAAACACAGTGTGTTGCAAACTGTGAGAAGCCTTACAAAGGTTAGTTAGTTCGACCCCTGCCTGCTGTATTAAGCCCCATTTTCTCCATCTATTGGAAAGGTAAAAACACACCAACGCACACCAACTGGAGGCTAAAATTAGCTCTGTAATTGGGATGATTTTTGGAGGGGAGTAATAAAGAGATTCGGAGGAAGCAATGAAAGAGAGTGAGAACGCCGTTTCCCTTCCACACACACTGCATTTCATTTTAAATTGAGCTTTCTTCTCTCTGTTTATTTCTGATGGCTTTGCGCCACTAGACACATACTAATAGGATTTTTACTCATAAATTAACTTCGTCCTCCTGTAGGGCCGGCGCTGCTCTTTGACCACTCGCTGTTCAATTATATGATTTTTTATTTTTTTTTTTCCCCCAGTTTGTTTTATTATTAAATGCGGTACATGCCAGAGTTTCCCTTTGTGCTTGAAATACAATTTTCGGGAAAAAAAAAGCTTCTCTGCTTTTGCCAGGAATGAAATTCTGGTCGGGAAACACTGAATTTATTCATTTATTAATCTTTCTCTGTACTTTCACCCGTTTTATTCTTGGTCTTGTGAAAAAAAAAAAAAAAAAAAAAAGAAGAAGAAGAAGTCAGATATGAAAGCGTGCACTGTATTTTTGTACTATTGCAAAGACAAGCACAAGCGCCGCTGTGACACGCTGCTCTTTTCCTGACCTTGAAATGTGCTTTGCTTTTCACTTTGCTATTTTCATAGCAGGTTGGGTGTGTACGGTGCAAACAGGGGAGAGGTGCAGACCGGAGTTTTCATGCAAACCAGGGCATGCAGGGCGACGTGTGCGAAAACGGGATGTTTGACATTGCATTGAAAGTAAAAAGGGCATGTGAGGTCTCGGTTTATTTAAGTGAATACTCACTTAACCCTTAAGGGTCAGCTATTGAAATACCTGGAGACTGGCAAATTTAATCTTGTTATTGTAGAATTTTAGCTGAGCCGCTTTTTAAAGGAAAGGTTTTATTCCATTTACATTTGATAAACACACATTCATGCGTTTGAAACGTCCGTAATGGATCTTGAAAAAGAACATGCAGTAAGTTGAACTACATTTACATGCTCAGCGCATATCATCAAACACAGTGTCAACAGGGCAAAAAACAATAGTGTTGTCTTTATATGAGATGTGTGAAGTTATCTCAGAGTCCAGTATCGCTTGAATTCACTCATCTGCTTGTCTCATGAAGGTTTAGGATTCTAAACATGTAAAATAAAAATGGTTTATTATTTGAACAAATGTTAAAATCGAACGCGACCAAAGTTTCCAGGACTCTCAAAACACACCAGAAGTTCGTCAGAAGTCGCATGGAGCCTGACGTTATCCGTCAAATTTTAAAAATATCTCTTTATGTCTTCTTGTTCAGCCGGAAAGCTGCATCTACTTCAAATAAGAGGATTAATCGTACCAGGCTGAGATGAGATCAAACTCTTCCTGCAAAAGGTCACCTGGTTGAATTAATAGGCACTGATACAACATAAGTATAAAAGAAAAACTTTGTGTTCATACTACTTAAATATCAGTTCGCTATTAACCGGGAATTAAGTTTAAACAATTCTTCTTATAACAAAATGTCGACTCTAAAGTTTTTTTATGCAGTTTTGGAGCTTTGTCGTTCCAACTTTTCTCCATAATTTGAGAAACACAAACTTATCTGCTGAGAACTTAAAGGAAGTCGTCTCGCTCCCGCTCGTCTCATGTTCGCCGTGCACGCTTCCCTCTTTGCATATTGTACATGAAAGCCTCCGCGTTCTGCCGGCAATCTTCCCGCCGCCGTCTGAAGGATCCGCGTTACGTCGGGCAGGTCAGAGGTCAGCGCCGCCGGCTGCAGCTGACCAGTTTTCCAGGAGTTGAGCTTTCCCGCTCTGCGGCCGATCCTCAGACTTCGTGACCGGGGTCGTGCACCCTGCCCCGGTGTCGCCGCCGCCGCCGCCGCCGATCCGCCGCGCAACATGTTGCAGTTTGTGTGCGGGAGATTTGCATGCGTAGCTGTGTGTCAACACGAGTGTGTGCGCACGATTTAATCGCATTGTTTGTTTATGTGCCGGGATATCTGTGTACATACAGCAGACAAAATCCACCAGGCTTTGTGTGTATGTGTGAAAATACTCCAAAGCTCCCCCCCCCCCCCTTCCTCCTCCTCCTCCTCCTCCTCGCCACTCTTTCAAAACGGTAGATCAAGGATTCCTCAATTTGGAGAAACAGAGAGATGGAGAAGAGAGGGATAGAAAGAGAGGAGCAGTCGCCCAAAGAACAACAAGAAAAGGGATAAAAAGAGGAGGAAAACTGCCAGGCTGTTTGCTCCCACCTGTCTTGACTTGAAAGAGAGAAAGAGGGAGAAGACAAAGAGTCTCAGACGCCCGGGAAGACTTGAAAAGGGGAACAAAAAGCAGGGGGAAGAGAGGAAGAGGAGGAGAGGAAGAGGAAGAGAGCAGATATTCGCGCGGCCCCAAAAGGCACGGCGGCGTTTGAAGCCGAAGCGCTGGAACAAGCAGTAGCATTGACTTCATAGAGAATCAGTCCCCGGGTAAACGACTGGAGTGGAAGGAGACGTTTGATACTGGGAGCGCTGGAAGCCAAGGATCGCTCATTAGACGCTTCCGCTCGCTCAGAGACACCGAGCCGCCGCCGCCGCCGCTCCGTCTGCCATATCGCAGGGATTAGGATATGTAAACAAGATGGAAAGTTATTTTTAAAATCAAATCCATCGGAATACATTACTCTTTCGCTGAGGTCTTTAGAAATTAATTTTCCTTCGTCGCATAAACTTTGTTTTAGAACCTAATAAAGGATGAAAAAAACGATATTAATACAAAAAGATGCTTTTTTTTTGTGGTCAGAAGTAGATTTAGAGTAACTTGACTATGATCTGTGTGTTCATGTTTTTATCTGATGTCAAAAATGCAACTGTGAACATGTGAAAAACCAGAGGAGAATAAAAGTTGATTTTTATCAGAATGTGTTTTGGGAGTGGTTTAAAAAGCATGGGACGGAAACCAGAGAGGAAAAATTTAGTGAGGCTGATTTTGAGAGGAAATCATGATGAAACAAACCAAGTAATGCAAACTGAAAACATGTAAATGAAGAATTTGCTGACTTTCTTTTAAATTGAGAGCCAATTTGATCAAGTGAAACAGCTGAAGATACCAGATTTTAAACAATAAAGAATGTCTTTTAATGTCTGAGTTTTAGTTTTTGTTAAGTTACAGTGACCCATAGATGAACAAACTTTCTCCTGACCCCAAGGTCTTACTTGCATAACGTAATCCACAATCAAAAATTTAGAAATGTTTCATTCTTATCACCTTTTGAATAACGCTGTGTTGTGTTATTATCAGTCGGTAAACTGGTTCATTACGTCCTTGTCAACATTGTGCATTGACTCTCTATTGAGCTCTGCTTGGCGAAGCGGAAGATGGGAATCCTGGAAGAATTCTGCTGTTATTGGTGTTTGGTATGTTTGGACTGAAGTCACAGCTTTCCCTGCTACAACAAGGCTGGGCCAGGCAGAAATGCTGAATTAAAAACATCCTGCAAAAAGAAAAGTATGGCTCGGAGGCAAATGCAGGCATGTTCTGTTTATTATGGAAGACAATGTTTGTGTAAAGTCAAACAGAAATAGCGCTGGCAAAGCTGCCTGCAGCAAGTGAAAAGTGTCAGCAGGCAGGTCCAGTCAAAGGTTTCTGTGTTTTGAAAGTCTGGCTGAGTGATGCTACAGTAGGTGAGCTGAATGTAAAGGCGCTCTGCTTCCTTCATGCTGTGTGTAAAACCTTCCTTTTGTTGCCTGTAGTCTGTGTTTTATACATAGGTATGGAACACCTACACACCTACAGATGACATACACACCTGTGTGTTTTATACAGAGGTGTGTAGGCGTGCATACATGTAGCTGCTTACGCAAGGCGTGTTATATGTTGCTGCTCATGGTTGTGCACATAACCGTATCTGTGTGTGTGTCTGTAGTTGAAATTGTTACCATCTGTTTCCCAACTCTCTTTGAAATGATCCGTGAATTTAAAGACTAAAAGATAATTACAAAAACTTGATTTCTGATTGGATGTGTTGAAAGAGGCGTCCACATGCATACTGTAATCATCTCTCTCCAAAGCGACGCATGGTGATCGTTCTGTAATGATGTTCGACCTTTCCTTTGCATCCGTAGTTTTACATCTGGTTCCTCACGTGCAGCTTGATTCCATGTCTCGTTCTTGGCTCTCGTTTGTTTGGCCCTTCTTTTAGCTCTTTCATTAAAGAAACAAAGAAGAAGTGAAAATATATCGGCGACGCTGCAGCTGTCTTTACTGTCAGAGTCAATTCTGCATAGCTGTGTGTGCGTGTGTGTGCGTTTGTGTGTGTGTGTTTGTTTATATTTACCTCTGAAAAACTCCAATCGAAGTGCATCCCTCAAAGTGCATCGGCAGCGGTCATTTAAATGTGTGCTCGAAAGGTTAATTCTTCATATGCATGCATCTTTAGTCCTTTCGCCCGACTTTTACGTGTGTGTGAGCGTGTGTGTGAGCGTGCGTTTGCGCGGCATGTCAGGTGGTGTGACACAAGCGAGCTCTGCGTTTTGGCTGTGCGCTGTTTAAACAGGCAGCTCCTCAGCCAGCCGTGCCTGGGCTGCATAATGAAGGACCCCAGTCCATTGAGTTTCCTGCTGCGTTCAGACAGAGCAGCCAGCGCTCTGCAGTCTGCACATAGACACACACACACACACACACACACACACACACCCTCACCCTCATTCCACCGCACTCTCTCCCTCTCTCTTGATTATTATTTCTCCTTTTTTCTCAGTCTCTTCCTGTTTGTCTTTTTTTTTTTTACTCTGAATCTCAGGCCGTCAATTTCCCATCACCCCCCTCTCTCTTGCTCGTTCTCTCTCTCTCTCTCTCTCTATCTCTCTCGCTCTCTTATCGCCTTTTGATGCTCTAAATTCAATAATTGTAACTTCTTTCTGTCTCTCCTGCCTGATAATCAGCCTGAATTGCCATTTCATTTTCACTCCATTATTCAGTCTGACATCGCTGACACCAGGCTCGACTTGAATGCTCGGAGAGGGCAGGATAATAGCGTTCATGTTAGCTGCTTTCTGTTTTGGGGGGGGGAGTGTGTGTTGTTTCACCCGAGCCAGTCAGAGGCGACTGACACGTCTGTCTCATTTCCATTCGACACAGAGCCGCCTCGCCGTGTCGGCTCCGCCACGACGACTTGATGATCAGAGAAACACGCAGGTTCATGCCTCGTTTTTTTTTTTTTTTTTTTTTTTTTTTTTTTCAGCTGAGCTCATCGTTGTCAACTTTTTCACCGGCGCTGCTTTGAGGCCCCACGGAGATGACGGCGCGATGGCGAAGCTCTGATTAGCTTGTTTTTGTCCTTTTTCCGGGAAACAGGTGTCAGTGATCACAGCAGCACAGAGATTTCTGGATATACTGAAGACGTGAGGAGCTGTTTGGACGGATTGGGCTGTGTTTCGAGGCGTCGTGTTTACCAAAATGTAAACTTAATGTATAATAGTGCAGATTACGTTCACATCAAACCAACTGTTGGTAAATGAATCATGGGATTTTTGTCCTTTTTGCATCATTACATCCTGTTTTATCTAAGGCCCAATCCCATTTCTGTTTCTAGCCCTCCCCCTTGGCCCTACCCCTATGAAACGGAGTGCTTAGGGGTAGGGCAGAAAGTAAACCCCTCCGAATTGGGACACCCCTCCGACAATGGCGTACGTCATCAGTAGTCGCCGCTGCCGATGACGTAGCAGATGCGACAATTGTTTGCCGAAGAAGAATGTTTTTCTTACATTTTAAAACTTTATTAATTGACAAAATACTGACATTTATGAACTTCTTTCGTTGCGGACGCCGCCATCTTGCCGATCTTGGAAGGCTTTCTGAGAAATCTGTCATCCAGTGGCGGCCGGTGGCGAGGGGCGCTTGTTTTGGTCGCCTGGACCGTCACTGGTGGGCGGGGTCAGTTCACTTCCGCATTGTCGATGGCGCTCGTTTCCCACCCGCGCATTCCAGGCGGGCAGTGTTGAAGAAACCAGTTTATTGAAAATAATCGTCTATCTGTTGTGTTTGGAATGCGCCTAGAATGCGCGGGTGTGGAAACGAGCGCCCCCGCCAATGCGGAAGTGAATTAACCCCGCCCACCAGTCATGGTCTACGCTGACAGAACAGGCGCCCCTCGCCATCGGCCGATACCCCTCCGTTTGAAGTGTGCCTCTCGAGAATCTCCTTTTGGAGGGGTGACTGGCCCTCCCCCTTGGCCCTACCCCTACGTCATACTGACAATTGGGACACTCCTACCCCTAGACGTGAACGCGCAAAACGAGGGGAAGGGCCAAGGGGTGAAATGGGATTCAGCCTAAGATATCTTCTGCATGGATCAGAGATCTTAGACTCACTTAGTTAACTAGGACCACTATTCTAAACTCAGTTTCATCTTTCAACATTTTAATTTGAACTTCCAGGTTTTCCTTTGTTGTGGCACAGAGTATACATGATGAAAATGTCAATATTTTCTCTAAACCAAACAATTTTTTACCAAAAATTACTAAAATCTCAGCATAAAGTGCATTTTAATGAAATTTCCTGGTGTAAAATACAGTGAAATATCCAAGACACTCCTATGGCTGTTGAATTTTTCCTGTTTTTTGTAGGGCCGGACCTGAATATCTGAATAGTCGGTCTTGAGGTGGTTTCTGGAGATACATTTTGCGATCTGAATAATCGCTGTCGGCCGCGTCGCAACGCTCCTCTCGCTACTTCAGTTTGACGTTACACTGAAATGGATCAGACCAGAAAGCAAAACCGCGAGCTGGCGGTCCTAAAGTGGCGTCTGCAGCCAGATCCTCCGCTCCGCTCGCAGAGCGATGAAAGCCCTCCTTTTCTTTTCTCATGAGATGTTCATACAACCATCAAGCTATATCACTGAGGCGTGGAATCTGTTTCTGGCTCCAGGATGGACGGCACTCCGCCTTCCCACAATGCACCGCTGGAACTTGTGGAGGAGTTCCAAACAGGCTCCCTGTTCTTGCTCTTCTCCTGCCCTTCATCTCCCCCCCCCGCCGTGTCTGCACACCTGTCCGTCAGCTGTCTGTCACCTCCTCTCTCCTGCCCTCGCTCTGATTTATCACTCCGTCCAGCAACTCATATTCATCACCGCTCCAGAACCTTTCTTTCTCTCCGTTTAACACTCATTACCCCCCTCTCCTCTCCTCTGTCACACCGCGTCCCGCCATCCGCCAGACGAGCGAGAGACAGGTTGGACCGGGATGAGAGGGAGAGGAGTTAAAAAAGAAAAAAAAAAAGAAGAAGAAGAAGAAGAACTCGTCCGTAATAACTTTGTCCTTGCATTTAAGAAAGGCAAAATATTTAAATTACAAACCAGTGAAGGAGGGAAGCAGCCAGCAGGGTGGAAGAAATGACGAGAGTGGAGAGAAAGAAGGAGAATGGCAAGTGAGAGAATTATTAAAATGTCTTTGGGGGAATGAGAGCGACGAATCGTTTTCCGACACCAGAATAAGAGGACAGGCTGGAGAGCGGGAGAAAAAAAGCATTAGCCCGAACAGAGTTTTCAAACGCAGAACTGATGGCGGAGTTTTTACCTTCCAAAAAAAATGAACATACGGGCGATGTTTTGTGTGTTAGAAAGGCTCAAAAAGAGAGCGGCTGTGCTTTCATCTCCTTCTTTTTTTAGTGTTTCTGTGATCTCAACTCTGGAGGATTTCGTTTCAGCGCTTTTGAAATCATGTCCCCGTTCCCCACTCCTGCTTCGCTTCCTTCCTGTCGCTTCTGTGTGTGTGTGTGTGTGTGTGTGTGTGTGTGTGTGTGTGTGTGTGTGTGTGTACACACACGTCTGGCTAGCAATGGCAGCAACACAGATGTAAGAATCCAGAGGCTGCGCATGTCAACCCTGAGAGATTGAAAAGGGACAGAGTAGTATACACACACACATGGACATACACACATCACAAAACAACATTTAACATGTCAAAAATACATCTAATTTGTTCACGGGCGTGCACGTGTTTTTGTGTATATGTGTTGTGTGTTTGCACGCTCGCATATCATGTGTGCCTGTGTATTTAAGTGTGTGCATGCATTTGTGGGCGTGCTTGCTTGTGTTTGTGTACATCTGCTTGTTTGTGTGCGTGTGTGTGCGTGTGTGTGTGTGCGTGTGTGTGCAGTTACACGTGTGCACATTGCTTGCGTGTGTGTGTGTGTTGCAGTAGATAGCGGCAGAATTGACGCTCTCATCGGCTGTTGCATCCCACTTCACTTGCGTTCAACCTCATTGACCTCGCAGCGCCGCACCCCCCCCCCCCCCCCCCCACCCATGATGATAAAAATCACCCCTCCCTGCTCATCCATTTTGCCCCCCCCCAACAACACACACACACACACACACACACACATACACACACCAATTCTAATTCACTTAAAGGGATAGATTGTTTATCATCCCATCTGAAGCTGCAAAGCCTCCTCCCTCCTTCCATTCTTTACCTTTCACTCCCTCCCTCCCTCCCTCCCTCCCTCCTCCCTCGCTGCTCTCCATTTTCCTTTTTAATTTCTCGCGAAGGCTCCTCGCCATCGTTCTGGGTAATTAAAATGAGAGCAGGGCGATTGAAAATGGGAAGAAGTGGGATGGAGGGGGCTGAGGCGGGGAGTTTGGGAGTCTGCTGTTCGGCTCTGGCGGCGGAGGGAAGGCGGGTGTGTGGATGAACGTTTCACCCAAACGTCGAGCGAAATCCACGAGTGTCACCGCTTCCCCTGTGTTCACACTTCCAACTCTTTCAGCTGTCCTGTGCGTTATGTGTGTATCGCTCCATCCGGCCCTTTATTTCTATGGTAATACCCATAATTCCCTCCTCCTGTCTCTTTCGCTCTGTCATGTGCAAATACAGTCATTATACGACTGTGAAATCTACTGTGAATCTCAAACGCACTAATGATCCAACAACCACTTAAACAGAGCACATATCTCACACACACACACACACACACACACACACACACACCACACACACACAATCGTACAGTAAAGTGTCACCAGTGTTGGGAAACATTCTTGGAAATATATGTAATTAAACGCCAAATGCCTGTTGTAATGCAGCCATGTAAAATTAATGAATTGCATGTTTTTGCATGGAAGTAATTATGTGTAAATGCTATGGAATGTATGAGTAGTAATTACAGTGATATCACAGTGCTGATCGTGTTATAATTACGGCCTTTTCTTCCTCTTCCTGTATGTCTTGGTGGCTGCTGGTCGCGCCGCGCCTTCCTTCTGTAGGTGAGTGATTTCTCCTGTTTGCTTTATTTACTGCTTTTTGACTCCCCTCTTGCTACAAAGCGATGAAAGAAGCCGAGGAAAGTCAGTTTTACTCCCTTCTCTTACTTTTAAACGTCACTTACATTCCAATTATTGGGAAAGGTAGAGATGAAGGTCAAAGACTAATCATTCCAGAAGTGGGAAATTAATTCTAAGAGCTACTTTTATTTAATCTCCTGCACATCACGACTGCACAGACAGTAGTAGTTATTTTACGGCGAGCTCAAGGCAGACAGAATTTCCTCCTATACAGAGAGAGAGAGAGAGAGAGAGAGAGATCGGTGCGGTTCCCCCTGGAAGAGCAGACTTAAGGCTAAAATAAACAAACTGCATGAGCAAGAATAATCTGTTACCTCTGTGAGAGTGGGGAAAAAAAGATCAGAAAAGAGGAAGGTAATGGTGAAAAAAGAGAGAGAGAGAGAGAGTGATCCAGACTGGAGCCGGCTGTGTGAATGAAGGGTTTCCTCTGATCGCCGCAGAAGAAGAATGTGCCTTTTTTTCAGATGTTCCTCTTCTCCCTCGCTCTGCTTGTCCCTCTAAGGGCCTCGTCGCGGGCCTTATCTAAGAGCCGCGCATGGCTACTCATCTCTGACACACTGAATATGCACCACGCGCTGGTACACACACACACACACACACGCAGGCAGTTACTTAAGAGAGTGGATCCCCACATTATTCACACTAAATGCCTCTGTCTGTGGGCTCTTCAGAGGCGTGCTGTTGGACGCCGCTGCGAGCGAGCGCGTGACGGGGACGCGCGAGCGGCTGTGAGGGACAGTTGTGGGAGCTGCGGCGCAGATACGGCCGTCATGTGCCACCGCGGATTAGCAACGCTCCGGATTTTGGCCACTTGTTGGACGGGTGAGACGCCAGAGTGCTCGCGCGGCGGAGAGGCAGTGATTTGATGAATCCTGACGGGGTGGGGGCGAGGGCGGCCGCCGCGCTGGTTATCCTGTTAATCATGTAACCAAAACAAACAGGCTGGTTAAAAGACTTTTTTTTTTTTTTACAGCTCCTTTTACTGGAGAAATGATTTGTTTTCACTCATTTTGCTGCATTTTCAGTGGCTCGCACTGCTGTCGTCATGTAAACGAATAGTTCTCCATTTTCATTCCAAGATGTTGTTGTAAACACTGCCTTATTTATTCTTAAACACACACACTTAGGAGTGGCGGGAGCTCCGGGGTCACGCTCAGGGACCCACAGTGGGATTCGAACCAGCAAACCTTCAGGGAAAACATAGAACAGCTTCATCAATCCTTTGTTCTAAGAATGTTGTTTATATCAGCATTTTAGTGTTTAGAGAGTTTTCCAGATTGAGCTAAGTTGTTCTTGTGACAGAAATGTGGCGACTTGTTGAGTTAAATTCAAGAACAGCGATCATGGAGGCATTCTGAAAGCTTCTTTTTTAAAGGCTATTGAGCAAATGGAGCTAAGACTTCTGCACTCCTGCAAATCTCACAGCAAGCGGTGAAATGTCGACTATTTCCAGCTACAAAGACACAAGAATCAAACTACTGTCTCATTCTATGGATCATAAATAAAAAAACAAGTTTGTATTTTTATTTCATTTCAATTTTAGATTATAATACAGTCATTAAGTGAACTTTCTATGTGATTAGCAGTCTTACCTCACAATTTTATTGGCTCAGTTCAAAACTTTGGAGTTGTTTTCGTGCAGTTTGCATGTTCTCTCTGTTCATACATGAGCTACAGAGGCACACATGAGGATAATTGGTGACTTTAAATCGTCCTTAGGTTTGAAGAAAATGGAAAAAGTTGTGTTTAGTTTGTTTAGTTTTACAAAACCCAAAAATTATTGACCCAAACAAGTAATCGCTTTTAATATGAACAACATGGCTTTACAGTTTATCTCAAGGAGGGAACACCGGTTAACAAACACCTGGAGCTCCTTCACAGTTTATAAGAACTCCATTATGAGTGGGACGATGCACTGAACAGTTTTTAATTCAACACAGTCAGAAGAGAGAAAGACAGAGTGATTACACTCAGTTCCCAAAATGATTTGGAACTTTACCGTCTGAAACAACTGAAATACGGTGATTCCGTGAAGCACTTTGTGTTTCGGCCCATGGAGTTGGAAACGCTGCCTTGCAGCGGTGTACACCCCCCCCCCCCCAACAGAATCAATAAGCTAATGCAGAAAGCAGCTGTGGTTCCTCCAGAGCACACGTGTGTCAGTTGGTAGGTATTAGTGTCTCAAAGTGAGGGCTGGCTGTACTGGATATTGCCCCGCGGTGAAAAAGGGGATTTGGGGAGCCTCTAATAGCTGAATTTCCCTCTTCTTTTTCTTTTTTTTTTTCTTTTTTTAACACTGGGTCTTGTGAAAAGAGCTAATAGCTAACCTTAGCTGTTGCAGCGGCGGGATTCACCAAACAGGACCACAGCTGAAGCTCTTTCAGAAACACACACACACACTTTTTTTTCTTTTTTTTCTAACTTTACAGTCAGCATGTTGCTGGCGTGGTGTGAAAAATGTGCGATTTGGTGCTTCTGAGAGGAGTCCTCGTCCTTTCATGCCAACACACACTCACACACACACACACACAGACACACACGCGCTGACACCTTCAGAGGATTTACTGCGCTGTATTAGATATTTGCTTTGTCCAACATCCCAGCAATAATACACAAGCTTTGGGAATATCTCTCTCCCATTTCTGGAATTGGTTCTATCGCTCTTTTTCACGAGAGCTGACACATTATTTTGCCCTTCCCGCTCTTCTCTCCCCACCCCTCTCGCTCTCCCCCTCGCCGACTCCTTGGTTCATCTCCCTGAGGCGAGCGGAGAAGTTTGGTGCCCTTTCCCTCTGTCTGGGGTCCTGGTTTAGGACAGAGAATCAGTCACAGTTACACATATTAGATTAGAGCAGAGTGGAAACCAAATTGCCCTCTCCTCCTCTTCCTCGTCTCCTTCCAGCCCCCCCCCCCCTCCTCCTCCTCCTCCTGTTCCCAAAGGAGGTGAAGTGTCATTGTCCTCTGTTTTATTTTTTTTTCCCTGCCTCCCGCCCGTGTCCTTTGCCTTATCGCGGTGTGCGGGACTTCCAGGCAGCCGCACATTAATAAAAAGGAAGGCTTGCTGTCGGCGGAGGCAGTTTAAGGTCAACAAGGCAATTGTTTCTTTATTACGGCGGCTTGTCTGTTTATTGCTAATCGCGCGTTCCTGAAATCCTCTCAAAATGCTTATGTCAGTTTCATTAACAGGTGATTTCCTTTGTGTTGCCCAAAGATAGCTGAGAACAATCACAGGGAATCAGTCCCGCCTGAAAACCGTCTACATAGTCCAGTCTCGTCTCCACGGATAAAAAAGACAGGTTCTGACACGATGTGGAAAAGAATCTTAAGTTTGAAAGTTTTCACAAGTGGATGTCGCCGATATACAGCGAATCTTCCTGTTTTCCTGCTTCAGGAGTTGTTTTTTAGTTATTTATGTATAGTTGTTACAGTAGTTTGGCTTCATGTTTAATTATTTCATCTTTGTTTTTGTTATCTCCAGATGAGCTTTCCTCACTCTTTGCTGCATTTATTTTAAATATAGTGTGCTTCACGTGTCAACTCTCAGAATCACGTCGCCACAACAGTTTTTTTTTGTTTTGTTTTTTTTTTTTGTGTAAAGCGCTCCTAAATTTGTTGTGTGTAATTATAACCGAACGTTGCCACATTAACCTCAATCACAAACTGATTTGTTTCCTTGCTTGTTGTTTGGAATCGACCGTGAGTTAAAAGTTTATATTTAAAAAAAAAAAAAAAAAACACTTTAGGACGTCTTATTTTATTTGTTTGTGTTGAGGAGTAATCCGCTCTATACGGAGCGCTTTATCACTCCATCCATCCATCTATCTATCGTGCCATTATTCTCTCCGTCTGTTAATCATCCCCATCTCGGCGGGGAAATGGGAAGCTTGACTTTGACTTCTAGCTCTGGATGGCTGTACCTGACACAAGGGCAGCCAGCCAGGATATTAACCTGGATAGATGTGCTTCCCTCTTTGATCTACTGCCTGCGCGTACGCTTTATCTGGCTCACTTTTGTGTTGGGAATCTGTCATACTCGGAGCACTTCCTTTGAAATTTTGTTTTGATTAAAGCCATATTTTAACCTAATAAACTATAAATACCAGAAACAAGAATTGAGGGGAGCGAGATGGAGGCGGAAGGGGGGGGGGGGGGAACAGCGAGTCCTCCAGATGACTCCCGGCCCTCCTTTCTCCTCCGCGGAGACGAGTAATCCCATCATTAACCTAACACAGGGATAAGACGGGGGGACCCCCACCCCCTGCTCCCTCCTCCCCTCCGCCACACAGGCAGTAGATGGAGACCTGTGCCTTAGCTTTCACCTCGCTAATCTTCCGCGGCGCTCTCGCACGGGCCCGCACACAGCTTCAAAATGGTCAAACATCCTCAGATTTAAAAATTGAAAGTTGTCTCTATTTACAGGTTACTATTTGAAACATGCTGAACGCTTCCTCCTGTGTTTCTGACTCTGGTTAAAGGTCATTACACTATTTTTTTGAGTCCTGACGTGGAGACAATGCGCCTCAATGCGAGGGCTTCCAGAACGGAGCCTTTCATTCCATTACCATGAGGGATTGAAGAGAAAGGATCACTAAATGCACAAGGACACTTTTAAGAAGTCTAATGTTACCCTTCAGGGTGTCGCTCCCGGCTCCGTGAAGGACTGGCGGACCGTCTGCGCTTCACTCTGCATTCATCAAAATGTTAGCCAGACACACTCCGCTTGTTGTCCCTGGGGGGCTCGGCGTTTCTCCCCGGGAGGATATTTATATCACACTTTACATGGATGCATGGGTGACCTTCGCTGCAGCAAATTGACCATCGCTTTCCGCCGTCCACCGTCAGTGAGGCTGCGTCCTGACAGCTGATCCTGAAACTGCTCCGTATATGGAGGCCATAATGACAGGCATGACTGTACAATTACGTCGTATGTAGCTATTTGTCCGTTCATCTTCTGTGTGACTTTATCCAATCCTTGGTAGATCTAAAGAAGAAATTAGTCCACGCAGCTGAACTATTCAGAAGGAAGCCAAAAAGCAGAGAAATTCCTACACTTCACCAGACCATGAATGCAACATCGTTTGTGCCTTTTGCTAAATCAACCCAAGGGGCTCCGGTTGGGAAGCTAACATTAGCATTCACATGCTACAAGTGAAAAGTCTATGTATTTATTTACCCTTCAGTTTAGTCCTGCTTGAACTGAGAAGGGTTTATTCGACAGGCCCCACTTATAGATGCTACGAGTTATTGTTTGGCTAGTTTTCAGTGAATTCTTTTTCTGTCTGAACCGGGAATCGAACCCAGTTTGCCCTCACCCGGTGCTTTTATACACTGATTTTATCACTGGCTTCACCGAACCAGTGTGTTTAGAGTACATGTCTGATCTTCTTTTTATATTCTTAAAGCAAGGAGAGTAAAATGCACCTCATGTTCATGTTAAAATCTGCAACCGCTGAATCTTTAATTGATTTTTTTTTTTCTTTATTTTGTGATGCTAAGCAGGTAATTTTACACGAGCGAGCTTCACATGCTTCATGTTTGTTATCGTTCTCACTTCTGAGATGTTTCTCAATTTATTTGGTGAATTCTGCACCTTGCTGCTACTTGTTCCGTTCGTACAGACGCTGTTTTGTTGCACAGGGCAGGAGAATTCATTCCATGTCTGCCTTCTGGTGTGGATGCACACTGCTCGTCTGTGTCTCTATTTTTCTGTCGACTATTTCTCTTAAGTTCCCGATTTTCCGCTGCTGTCATGTAATCTAACCCGATCTCATCTCCAGTTAAGCTGCAGCGAGCATCCAAGCAGAATTTTCTGCTGTGTGTGTTTTTATTCCCCTCTCAGGTAGTGTGATTTGTCTTTGTTGTGTAGTTCTAATTTGTTAGGCCAAGGGCAGCATTGTACCGTCTGAGGGCTGTCCTGAGGCAATCCGGCTTTGGCCCGAGGATTTCTCCCGTTTACAGAGTTTTTGTTGTGCTGTTTAAAACCTTTCTTGTGATCGGGATCAGACAAGTTCATATAGCCACTGAATTTCAGGTGATCGTCGTATTTTCTCCTGACGCGCCGATCGCCCGACACGCCTCTTTTTTAGGCTCTGAATCAAAATTGCGACTTTCACCGAACATAACGCTGATAATCTCACAGATTTTAAATATTACTTCTCTGTATTTTTTTACTTATGCTCATCTAAACGTGTGCATTTTTCAAATGCACATTCATTTCCTTGCCGCTCCGGTTTCGCGTTGTGGGCGTGAATCGTGTCTTGTAGACTAATTGAACGGGCTCTAATCAGAGACGGATTTATTTTGAAGGGGACAGGCAGGCGCCGAGCCATGCTCGGGGGTCCTCGGGAGAAACAAACACCACAAGAGCACGACGACACCCCTCTCTTCACTGCGTAGCGCGCTCCATTGATCACAAGACGATAGAGAGAAAGGGAAGGCGAAGAAATGAAAGAGAGCGATATGAGAGGCCTAATTATGGGGCCTGATCATTTGCATCAAAGATAATGAAAGTCTTGGACAGTCTCCCAAATCTCTCCCGAGTGTTTGCAACCACCCTGTCTGTGCTTCTTTCTTTCCTCCTTCCCTTTTCTTTTTAATTTCGCCGAGCGTTTTTTACCCAACTCTCGCATCAGCGGCCAAATGCCAATACATCATTTTAAAGTAACACCTCAAAATGAAGTCATATTTCAGCATTTAGCCCCAGCTATGAAAAGTGAACTTCTCAAATGTCCTTCCCTGGCCTAATGGACCTAGAAATCATTCAGCCATGAACATTATGCTAATGCTCGCTAAGCTTGCTCTCCCTGCCTCCTTTTGTGAGTGTCTGTCATTCTATTTAGCCTGATAAACAAGTCTGATTTTCAATTATCTCTATTCAAATGAGGCCTGCGGCAAGTATTTGCTTTGAGACGACCAATTTGTGTGTGCGTGCCGGCACGTCCGCGCGCGTGTGCATGCATGCGTGCGTGTGTGCACGCGTGCGTGTGTGTGTGTGTGTGTGTGTGTGTGTGTGTGTGTGTGTGTGTGTGTGTGTGTGTGTGTGTGCAGAGTATACATCCAGCTGACAGGAGTGGTCGTCCTCGCTCTCTGTCTCTTTCCAGATTACTTATTTATGCTGTTTGTGTGTGTGCGCATGTGTGTGTGTGTGTGTGTGTGTGTGTGTGTGTTTGCTGATGTGTCCAACTATGATCGTTTTTGTATATGTGTAAACACGCCGTCTACCTGTGACAGGATGCATCCAGGGCTTCCCTCGCTCATTTTTATGGAGATGCAGTAAAGCTAAGTGGCGCCCTATTTTTTCCCTTTTTTTTTTTTTTACTGCCCACTTATACCTGGTTTCTCTTTTCCACACACACACACACACACACTGCTCAGTGGATGGAATCCGACCGGCGTACACAGTCAAACAAACAAACCAATAAACTGGTTATTGATCATGTGTCATTACTGCGAGGCGGTCAGACAGACAGTCTGACCCAAAGCAAACCGTACGATAAGAGAAGGACAATTAAAGCAGAACATGATTCATCTTCCTTCCTCCTATTTCGAAGAACCCCTCTCTCTCTCTCTCTCTCTCTCGCTCTCTCTCGTCTGCCCTCCTTTACCTCCCCCACCCACCGCTCTCCCCTCCCTCTCTCTGTCCTCTATTTATGAATTCCCCTTGCTTGGCACGTCGGCCGATGGAGAAGTTTTTAGTATGCAGCCTCTCTCAAGGACAGAGCCTTGTTAGAAAGCCTATTGAGCTGTGGAGCAATAGCAGGCTGCAGCCCGGCAGTGGACTCAGTTCATCTCTCTCTCTCTCTCTCTCTCTCTCTCTCCCTCCCTCCCTCCCTCTCATTAATGATGTATTAGTTTATTAGGTGTTGGATATTGGGTCGGGGACCCTGCGACGGACTTCATCATGACGGAGCTGCACGGAGTAGGAAACACAGGGAGGGAGGAAGCGGCGCCGGGAAGCCGGGCCGCATACAGATGTTTGCCGATTGGCTCGCACACGACACATGCTACACACACACACACACACACACACACACACACAAACACACACATAAAATAAACATGCTCAAACATAATAACACGCGCACACACTCTGTCAGTATTCATGAACACGCCGCACGCAGCCCGGTGATTGAGCTGGAGTGGCCGGATTAGGAAGCGGTGTCGGTGTTGCCGTTGATGACGCCGTTAGCGGAGAGCAGCGCCGGCCCCCGTCGCCCGCAGACGCCGGGCCATTTCCCATAATGCACTTGCGTTCTGCACACAAGGCTATCAGTCTTGCAGAGTGATAAGTTTCAAGCGCTGAGCAGCAGTGATTGTGGTTTTTGTTGCATTTGTTTGTGGATGCATTATGGAGCAGCCTCCTGTATAATTTATCCAGTGAGATATTGAATTGTTACTCGCCTTTAGTGATTCTCGCTCTCCTTCCTTTGCTGTTTCGTTGTTTCTTCGCCGATGTATTTGTTCCTTTCTGTTCAGTTATTCCCCGTGTTTTTCAGACGTCTCAGATTATCGTCGTGAAATATTCTCAGGGCTCCCGGCGGTGTTTACATAGACTCTGAAATCTCCCCATCACCATTTTCTTTTTTCTTGTGGTTGAGATAATTATATTCTCCGTCACATCTCCTCTCTGGTTTCCATTATTCAATCCAGATGTGAAACAGAAGTTTGTTTTATGAGTTTAGCTTTATTGATTGCCTTCAGGAAGTCTTTTTTTTCTTGTCTTTGTATTTTAACCCATTCTGTTGGTAGTTAATCAGACTACACATGGCTGCAGGGGTCAAGGGGATTGAAACCTACGAAACTCCAAACACAAGCTCACTTCTCTAAACCGAACACCCGCACTGAAGACTAAATCATAAATAGTAACGTGACTGGGTCACTTTTTACCACTGTCGTTTCTGTAAGTCTTCTTTAAGTGATTTTCTTTTTGTCCTCTTTTTGAACTTCCATCCCTGTTTTCCAGTCTTGTCAGTCCATCTCGGTCTCTCTCTCTGTGTGTGTGTTTTTTTTTTTCCCCTGCACAGATGACTTTGTTTACCTACTTGTCATTGCTGAAGTGCTGGCTCTCTCCGTTCGGCTGCGAGTATTGTATATACCCACACTTGTACATCGCCGTCTGATCTATACGGAGAGACACACACACATTAACACAGATCCCAGCCTCAGCTCCCTGGATACAAAGTATAGGCCTTGAAAGCCAGCCAGCCCATCACATCTTACCGTCTTTACCCTGTACACGCTCTCTCTCTCACACACACACACATGCACACACACCACCTCTCTAGACTTTTTTTTTTTTTCCTTGGTACACTATCATTGCTACTGCGCTGTCCTCCCTTGCGGGAGGAAGAAGAGTCGTATTTTAAACCTAAATGGAAAGCTGTGCACTTAGAGTTTGGCTTTGGCCTTCATCTTGATGCCAAGAGACGAGAGAAGCACTCACTAAGTGAAGAGACTTGACTGTGTGTGTGTGTGTGTGTTTTTGTCTGTGTACACACACGTACACACACACACACACACACACACACACACACAATGCTGAGGGGTATGAACGTTGCTAGAAGGAAGCATTTGCGGTTCACTGTAAATAACACAGTTTGCAGATATTTGTAACATCAAAAGGGCTCCTTTTCACATCCGAAGCGTGTGATTTTTACCTCTCTCCACGTGATAAGGTAATTCGCTTTTTTCACTGAATTCAAATCACATTCAGAGCCTGCGGTTGATGGAGAGACAGCAGCATCCTCCAGGTGTTAACAGGGAGGTCACAGATTTTAATCCTGGAAAGTGTTAGGTAGGGAAAGTACACCAACAAATAGAGCTCTGCTTTCTTTTACCAGCTGAGGTACTTATGAGCAAGGTCTCTTTCAGGTTTTTTGTTTTTTTTTTGTCGAATCCGCCGCATAACAAGTTGCAAATGAGAGATAGACATACGGGAAGCGAGCCGGTGAAGTAATGACATTACTGACAAGGAGGAATTAAAGTTTCAAAACTGTGTAAAGAGAAAAACCATCATGTTCAAGGTAGGTAATAAAAATGAGCATCAAGGGCAGCTGATGGCTAGTCGATGGGGGAAAAAAAAAAACCAAAGTAAAAGTCTATTATTAAAGGGTCACCACACTCCAGTGTAGTCCTCCACTGAAGAAATACTCCCAATGACACGATGCTGTCTAACATAAGTTTTAAGCACAGTGAGCAGCACAAACGACATTTCATTCACTTTTATAGTACCGAAGTCAAGGTAAGAATGTCATAAACAGCTCCTGCATGATTGCTGGATTCTGGAACTGAAGTACGCTGCCCCAACAGGTGAAAGAAAGCCAGCAGAGTGCGATGGGAGCGGCAGTAGGAAGCCGTAAAGGAGGCCTAGTCAGACATCGGCCACCCAAATCTCAATGAAAGCACCCTAACTTTGTAAATCGTCTCTCTCCAAAAGCCTTTTTGACACATTGAGGCGTTGCATGTGAATCTATTCAATCCATTTCGCTGTCTTAGAGCAGAGTCATCAGTGATATTAATCACTTGTGGCTTTTGATTCTCCAAAGGATTCGGACGACGTCTTAAATGTAAATACAAAAAAAAAAAAGAAGAAGGATTAAGTGATTTTCACTTCTCTTCATCTCATATTTTATTCACAATAGAACAGAGACCACATCCGATGTTGAAAGGAAGACTGTAATTCGAAAACTATTAACTCTTTAATATTTCATAACAGCACCACATCTCGGGGAGAAATGTGACGGAGCCAAGACGGGCTGAGAATCTCACATCAAGTGCAGAGATTGTGATCTTTAATATGAAATTGTGCGGAATTCAATTCAATTGAAGGTCCAAACCCTCTGCAGTAAATAACATAGTATCAATAAACCTTTATGAATATACAGAAATGCATCTCGTTTTTCTATATTTCTTAAATTTTCCAAACTTTTCGGGAATCGGGCTTCCAACTATGACAAGTGAAGACGTGCGCCGTGGGAAAAGCCTTTTTAAGTCATTCACAGCAGCTTTAGAAGTAATCTCACTTTTGCCCACCTGTCCCATTTGGTTAGCTTTATGCGCGGCGGAGCACTCAAGGAAAGTTTGGTTCCGTGGGAGCGGCGTGAAGCGAGCGGCAGCCAGTCGGTCGGTCAGTCAGGCCCCCGGTTTGAAAAGAAACGTCTTCAGAAATTATGTGCTGCTGTCGTGCGTGGCGTTGACTGTGACGGCTGCTGCTGTCAGCTCTTCTTTTTCACTTTCGCGGTCTGTCTCAGCAGCTTTCTCTTTCGCACTCTCTCTCTCTCTCTCTCTCTCTCTCTCTCTCCCTCTCCTTCTCTTTCATGCAGAAAGTCTCTGTCCAGCCCCTTGTGCAACAGTGTAATACCCTCCTGTCTGCAGTAAGCAGTTTTCACTGCCCATGTTCTCCAATGAGCCACACAGTGAGGCGTCCCGCGGTACACATGCAGGAACGCTGTTGAGCTGTGATGCCCAATCTCTGGTCCGGGACCCTGTTTTTCGATTCAAGGTATTGTCTACTAGACCATCTTTTTTTTTTGTTCCAGTATGGCAGGAGTACGTTGTGCTCTGTTTTGAGTGCACGAGGGCTGCTGAACCTGCACACAATGCTCTCATCAAGTCTTTATGTCGGTTCTTTAGAGAGGATGAATAGGAAAATTGCTCCTGGTATAAAGGTAACAACATCTCAGATTTATTTTTGGAGGCCTGTTTTCAAATCTCTGTTTTGTTGTATTACAAATCCTCTTTTTTAGGGGAAAAAAAAAATTACTGTGCAGGCTACTTTAAACAGGGCCACACTATGAGGAGAGCAGCTTGTGACTGGAGCCTTCAACCACAAGAATATATCAGGATTTTGGCATGAAAAAACTGTCAGAATCCATCTATTTGATTATCTTTTCTTGAGAAAAATGCAACCATTAGATATTAGTTACAGTTACAGTTGATTTAAATGTGCTTAGAATGACCAACTTCATCCTTATTAATTATTAAATCCGATCGTTTATCGGTGTCTGGAAAAAGATATCACAAGCTAAATCCTGGACCAGGACTAGTTTTTCTCTTTATCTTATTGGAAGTGTTTCTCCTGCACTGAGTTCCAACTGGTTTTCATAACCCCGGTGTTGTGGAGGCAAAGGAGGACAAACAGCAATCGAAGGCCGCGCAGGAAAGTTTCCATCTCCCGGTCGAGGAGACGCATTTACTTGATGTCCCTGCCAGGGAGCAAGACGGTGGGAGAGGAGAAAATGGCTTCCCCACACACTTTGGAGCCGGGGTCATTCGTCTTGTTTTCCACCTACTTTATTTCACTCCGCTGTTTATTTCAAGGTTTTCAGTCACTTCAGTTTTTTTTTCCCCCATCTTCAACTTTTAAGGTGAATAGCTGAAGTTTGCTTTCCATTCATAGGTTTTTCACACATTAATGATGGCAATTGTTAAATAATACGCGCTTGTTCGTCTGCTATTTAAATATATTCATGCAATTCACTACACTATATTCCTAAGATGTCGAAAAACCTCTTTTCCTTCAGTTTATAGTCTGCTGCATTTAAGATTTCAACTTAAACGAGAAAGAAAGCTTAAAAACTGGCCCGGGGGACCCTCGGTGTGTGTTGCAGTTTGTACGCCAAACCACTTCCAGATGTGCGCTGGCTGATCCGACATCAATTTGTGCTCCGCGCGTCGACTTTCGCCTCACATGAACTGGCTTTGTTCCCCGGCAAAAACAAGTGCAGCAGGTGGACGCCGGGTCAGCGAGTCGCAGCCGATGCAAATGCTGTCAAATGGCACCAAGAGTCCTCCTGTGTCTGTGTTCTATAGAAATAACGTTGATGCACTTCACAGATATTGCGTTTTTCTTCTGAATATATTGCCTGGATTTATTCCGATGTTACTGAGTGTGTGTTGAACAATCGCAATGGCTGTCCAATCCATTTAATGCCTGTTATATATCAGCAAAGATTGATTTGTCTGCCTTAAGATGTTTTTTCGAGTTCTCGTGATGTGTTGTAATAGAATATGAGGTTAAAAAAGGGCATCGTCTGCAAAAAAAAAAAAAAAAGTGGTCGCTGTTCAAAAAAAGCCAACTCCCGCATGTCATTACTTTTGCCTCGAACGTTCTCGGATTCCTCTACAGAATCAATTGTCATTAACTTCCAAAGTAAGCCGTTGACACTTATGTTTCCTAAGTTATCTCCCGTGGAAAATGTACAAATAAAATAAAAGACTTTATAGTTTGAAGGTCCATTGCTTCACGTCAAACTGCAGCAGTTTTTTTTTTTTTTTTTTTTGACATTTAGATCTGTGGCACTTATGCTGTAGTGTTTTATTCACAGCGAGGTGGATGCCTGAAAGACACCTTTTCAGACTTATGACATGAAAAGTGTAAAATGAATCTTTTCAAACTTGCATTTCAAGTGGATATTGTCCACGCGCGGCAACCGGGAATATAAAGCATGCCGAGCCACTAGAAAGTGCAGGATTAAATGAGTGAATGCAGCAGATATAACATCGGCACCTTGAACTAAACTCTTCTCATTAAGGCGTCACATTTTGGCTTCAGGTTCAGGGTGTTTTTTTTTTTTTTTTTTTTTTTTTTTCCCTTAATATATAAAACAATTTCACATTTAAATGTGTCTCTCCGCTTCTCCACACTAACAAGTTGTGATCCGTTTCAGCCGCGATCGTCGCGAGTCGCCTACAGTCAGTCGTCCGACTCTTAATGGTCGAAACAATTACGGCCTGGAATTGTACTGAACCGTCTTATTTATTCATGTATGCGCCAACTTGCGTTTTATTGCCGCTGTTGTTTACTCGCATAGCCAGAGGTGGCAAACGATAAAGATCTTTAAAGAGAGTGCAACCTACACACACACACACACACACACACATAAAAGTTGGACTATCTTGCCATCTCTAATTCTTTCATTCCCTCACAATCTTCTCTTCTTTCTCTCTCTGTTTCGCTATCTTTATCACGTTTGCTATTTTCTCACCCCCCCCTCCATCTCTCTCTCTCTCTTTCCCCTCCCTCCCTCGCTCCCTCCATCCTCCTCTCCTCAGTTTCATCCGTTCTCTTTCAATCTATTGAGCTCCTCTCTATTGTGTCCTTCCCTGGGAGACCACGGAGGCAATAACCGGAGCTGTGAGAGGGTCAGTCTGTGTAACCTGTGCAGGTGTGTGTGTGTGTGTGTGTGAGTGTGTGTGTCTGAGACGTGTGTGTATGAGACGTGTCCTCCCCCTGAAGTCAAGTCCTTTTGAGCAGACTGGAAGTGTGAGAATGGTCTTGTCCTTCGCTCATATTCCATGTATGAGCATTTATAAGATGCATGGCGCCCGGGATGACGGCGAGCGGCGAAGAGGCCCATGCGTCCCCATTTTCCCGTCTGACAAAAAAAAAAAAAAAAAAAAAAAGGCGAGACCGCAGGAATAACCCAGACATGTGTGAACAGCTCTCATACATTCCAGGGTCGGGAAATTAACTCAAGTCACCGAAGAGCTATAAAATGTCAACGCAAATAAAAAACAGAGGGATTGAGAAAAATAGTCACACTCACACACCTGTTAGCCAATGCCACTCGCGCTCTTTGTATTCATGCTCCGCAGTAGCCTTGGATTCCACTTAAAGTGTAAGTACTAAATCAGTAATGGTATGTAGAATTGGTATTCGCTTGACTGTGGAAGGGGGTTTGGGGAAAAACAGGCCGAGATTGAAAATGAATGTGAACTGCATGATAGTCTGCCTCCTTCCTCCCTCCCATTGTTCCGTACTCTCTCGCCTGCCTTCGCCTTGTCACCGTCTCTTTCTCTCTCTCTCTCTCTCTCTCTTCCTGCACTCCTTTCCCTTCTCTCTCTCTCTCTCTCTCTCTCTCTCTCTCTCTCTCTCTCTCTCTTCCTGCACTCCTTTCCCTTCTCTCTCTCTCTCTCTCTCTCTCTCTCTCTCTCTCTCTCTCCGGAGGGATTTGACTCTAACTGGCCTTGGCGCCCGTAATGAAACCAAATCTATTTAAAGCCAAAAGCGATGCAAGTTTTAATTTCCTATTCCAGACTTAACCTTTTTGGCTGCGCTGCATTTTCACATCCACTTAATAACTTTTTACCCTCCACTCCCCCCACCCACTTCTTCATCTCTTCCTCTTACATACACCCCCCCCTCCCTTTGCTCACGATGGCTTCCTCTCCTCCATCACCCCCCCCAACTCCTCGACCCTCCTCTTTTTCCCAACCCCTCAACCCCCCATTGCTCTCGGTGGCGAGGCGCAGGCTGCCTCTTCAAGGGCAATATCTGTCAAATGATTCCCCTGTGAAATTAAGACAGAGGCCATGAGAGAGAAAAGAGGAGGGATGGGAGGGGAGGGGAGGGGGGGGGGGGGGGGGGGGGGGGGAGTTGTTGGGGAACCGGGGGGTGATGGGTTGGCGTGTGTGTGTGTGTGTTGGGGTGGGAGGGGGGTCAGGTGGAAACCTTCCTCTCTGCAAGAAAACTCACTCTCGTCTGACAGGGTTGAAGGAAGAAAAAGGAAGAAAGAAAGAAAGAAAGCAGAACTGGCAGCAAGTCCCTTTGCTGCCTTTTTCATATTTGAATAAAGAAAGAGAGCGATCTGGGAGAAATGAAAGGCTCGGGGAACAAGGAAAAAAAGAGAGATGGAAGACTCAAAAAAAAAATGTTCCTCTTGTCTCTTCATGGCCGTGGGTCCGCTGTGTTGTGTCTGGATGCCTCTTTTTTATCCCCACATGTGGGGTTTTGTTTATGCAGAGTGATTGAAATGAAAATCATCTTAAGTGATTTACAATGGGAATGACATAATCCCTTGAAAAAGAGCGACATTGCAGCGATTTGGACACATTTGATGAACTCCGGTGAGGCGCACGGTGATGGTTATTGTGATTCTCCTCAGTGTGATGTGCGGTAATAAGTGTCCATGTCAGCAGTTTGGATCAGATTATGAAACAGTGTGTAATGTTTTCTGATCCTGAATGCATCCTTCCTCTGCTCTCCACCAGCTCCATCACAGGCTTTTCTGTGCTCGCAGCAATCACAGCGCCATCTCCTGTCGAACTCCGCTATTACACCCAGGAAACAATGGCCTCCTCCAACCAACACTGAAAAAAATAATAATGATCATAATATTAATAATGGCTTTACCACAGGAAGCCAGCATTGTCGTCTCTCTGCTGTGGTTAAATGAAGTTTACACTTTTTTCCCCCCCACCTGCTTTGCATTAAAACACATAATAAATTGCTTACATCAAATTATTCAATATCTCAATTATCGGAGCTGATCGCCTCACGGTGCACCTCCAGAGCTTAAATTTACAGCCCTATTCTGCAAATGTCTAAAATGAAATTAACTTTTTACAAGGTGTCATCTGTGGCTTTTAAGTGGTGGAAGCGAGGCGCCTCACCCCCTCCCCTCCCGCACACACACACACACACACACACACACACACACACACACACACACACACACACACACACACACACGCATACACACACACACCTCATAATGAGAAGCCATTATTAGGCCGTGATTGGAGCCAGGGTGCTGATATTAAAAGTGGCAGGAGAGGCAATATCACCACAGTGTCTAATACCCGAGTAGATATGTCATATATTTTAAGACAGCTGCTCCGCTATTTATAATTAATAGCAATTTAGTCTCAGCAAAAATTGGAAGACAGCTAACAGAGGGATCTTGTTCCATTAAGCGCAGATTCCGAATCAATGTCAAAGTGACATTGTGGAGTTTTTTTTGAGTGGGTGGTCCAGACTCCACAGAGCTTATATAAATACCACAAAGCCTATATGGTGCTCAGTGTGTGTGTTTTTTTTTTTTTTTTTCACGGAGGACAAAGCTTTCCCTTTGATTCCCTGTTAAAATAAGTGCAGTACAAACAAAAGAGGAATGAAGTTGGCCTCTAAAGACACATGAATAAAAATAATCTGTCTTTATTCTCCCGCCTCACAGCCATAAATCACTCCTTCCCAAATGACAGTCCTCTACACGGCGTATCAGTGTGGCAAATGGCTCTATCTTATAATAGCAATGTAGCACACATAGCAATATTATCTGCGGTGGAGTATTGTAGTGCATGTGTCTCAGCGCTGTGCCCCGGAGCGCTAGCCAGATTACACCGGCCCAGCGACAGTCTTATAATAAGACTCGCCCATTAAATCATATCAGCACTGCTTTTTATAGGCCAACACCTCAGCAACGACACTATGAAACTGTCTATCACGCAGGCACGTGCGCGCCAGGACGTGCGCGTGCTGGAGGGGCAGAGATAGCGCTTGGAGCTTGGAAGCAGGGAGGGGAGTCTGGGAGGAGGAGGAGGAGGAGGAGACGCGTGTGTTTTACCAAACGTCGGCGGCGTTTGAGCTGCCCGCCGCCGCATCTGACAGCGTTTCATCTTCTCCTTTTATTAGATCAGCCTCGCGCCGCTGTCACCTCTCCTTTCCCCGCGCTTACATCACACACACACACACACACACACACGCACACGCACGCACCTCCTCACACCATTGGCTCGCGAGGCTCCGCGAGGACGTTCTGGTTGGTTAGCCGGTCTCTGGTCCGTGGAGGAGAGAGGGCACGTCCAGGGTGACTTCCCGTCTCCGATCGGAGGGGCTGGATATGCAAACCGGAGGCTCCGAACTCACATGGAGCGTGAATGCCAATGAGCGTCGGCATATTTATGGATTTTATTAAGATAGCTGCTTTAGGTGTGGTTTGATTTTTGAGGGCGTCGCGATTCTTTTTGCTCTTTTCCCCATGAGGACATTTCCACTTCAAGAATATTAATATTTTGTACTCAAGTAACTTATTACAGTAGTATTAGTGTCTTGTAGAAACGATCAGTTGGTTACAATTTCACAGAAAACACTGATTTTATGACAAAATTCTTAGAAGTAGCAGACGAAACACAACACTGCGAGATATCAGTGATTCCACCTTGAAAGATAGCTACCTTATTGATAACTTGATAGAAATCAGGCTGGCCTTGAAGCCATATTGGCTGAGCTAAAACTGCTATAGGAGAGGGTTTTTTTTGGGGGGGACATTTCACTGTATTTTGCACCAAAGTGTTGTTAGATCGGGCTTGGATTGTCGTCATTTTCAGTAGGAATTGTTTTGGTTTTGGGAAAATCTAGGCATTTTAATCCTGTATTCTCTCCTCCAAAGCAAAGAAAAGCTTTAAAGTTAAAGTTTAGAGGCTGCTGTGGCTCCACATTTCAAGATGAAGTTTGTCTGGATGTGGCCGCTCATCTAAAATGTGTTCGATGCCCATGTCTGAGATCAATTCAGCTGCATTATTTGCAGCAGGTATTCAGTGTACCTGTAAGGGTGAGGGGGGTTTTCTGGGTACTCTGGAGGGGGACGTATTCCTCCTCTGCCTGGAGATATAAAAGTCTGAGTCAGCCAGACTTTTGCTCATCCATCAAGAGTAAAACTCGGTGATTTTCTCTAATTTCACTCATGTTTCAGCTGGTCATTTCTGGATTTCCATCAGATCCTTAAGACAGTTTGGTTAGTGAAACGCTGAAGTAAGTTTCTGCTCCGTCCAGATTTATCTTGACTTTTATGGTCTCCATCACGTCATTACATTTACTACTTTATTTATTTAACACCATAAAGTTGTACGGCTTTGATCAGTAATGCTCCCATTATTGTTTCACTAAATGTCTCTTCATTTTTTTGTTGTGTATATTTACAAGCATATCGAACAAACATTTACAGCAAGTACTCAAAAAGACTTAAAAAAAAAACATTAATGTGCATATTTTGTAGTTTTGTTTCTTCCAGCCTCATGTGTATGGGGAGAAGCACTCTGCACTCAGAGTTACTGACCAATTAAAAAGCTCTGACAGGTTTCTGGCTTTTTATGACAGAAACCAAAACAACTGTGCAGCTAAAGCATGATGCTATCAGTGCAAAGAGCCTTTGTATTTCTAAAAATCCAATTATTTCACATGTCCTAAGGGCCTGGTGTTTGAATTTGCCAATTTGTTAAACGAGTTATAATGAAAATATTGAATTGAAAATTGCCACTCTGGCATATTTCTAACATTAAAATGTCCTTTATGGGAATCTGCGGATTGTTGCTGAAATTGAGTGTGGAAAAACAAATAAAGGCAGTGCAGGTAATTGTCAACGTGATGCTTTTTCTTTCCTTTTTTGTTTTTTTTTTTCCCCTGTAACCCTGCTGACCTTCTTGAAGACGAAGCCAGGATGAGCAGATCTGGATATGAGCCTTTTCGCTTTGACGAACGTCGCCGCGCCGTTAAGCAGCTTCCTGTGTGTGTAGTCGGGGCCGCCTCCTAAGCAGAGCTGTCATGTCACGTTTGTCATCCGTGATGGATGACGTCGGCGTCTCGCAGGGAACAGTTAAAGGAATAATCCCGCGGCAGAGCGGCTCTGATTCTTTTGGACAAAGCAGATTGACGTGTTTTTGTTCCTCGCACTTTATTCGCTGCCTTCTGAGGGACGTTTTTTACTGTAAGGCTGCATGTTTGACGTGGCTTGCTGGATTTTTGGCAGAGCAACAGTGAAGCTAATTCATACTGTGTGTGTGTGTGTGTGTGTGTGTGTGTGTGTGTGTGTGTGTTTACGCTCTTCTTACTGACAGCTTTGTGATTTCTTTCTATATCCTCAGATTTCTTAGATTTGCTTGTGTTGTCACTTTCCATGACACCTCTCTCGGTTTGTTATATCTTTTTTAAATTCAGAGTGCGGATTGTTCCGCGAATTATTGCACAGCGCTGGTGAGAAGATGGCACCGGGGAGAGGAAGCCTCTTATTTTTGGATGGAGGGGGGCTGTATTATTTTGCAAATCACATCTGAGCGTCCTCTTTAATTGTCTGTAATTGTGAAGATGCTGCAGAAATCACACATGAATTTCTATGAGCCTCTGCAGCCGTGTGCAGGGAGGAAAAAAAAAATAATAATCAGTTGATGATACATTTGGAGAATCCGGCCAACAGAAACAAATGATCCACGCAGTGGGACTTAATTGAAATGCGTAATTGCATTGTGATTCACGTTCCTTTATATGCTAATGTCCCACTCCATACATGCGCCTTCCCCTGTCATTTACTGGCGGCGAACCGACGCCGCACATTAATTTTTGCACGCGGAGAAAACAGAAAGAATCACCTGATAGACAGGAATCCCAAACCTGCTGCACATACAGAGCGATGCAGTACACACACACACACACACACACACACATGGGCGGACAGCAAGAGTGGCTGACAGGCGGGGACACACACACACACACACACACACACTCACACACACTCCATCCCAAGGCCTCTCCACGTCTCGGTTAATCCAAGCCGTCAGTCAGTGCTCCGGGGCCTGGATGCCGCCGTTTGATTGTAATTGCAAAAACCGGAGGCAGACGAGAGAGAGAGAGAGAGAGAGAGAGAGAGAGAGCCGGGGATGTCGATAGACAGGTGGAGGGACGGAGGGATGGATTCCTCCTGCCTTACCCACAAGCCCCTGCTCAGCACACCGTGTGACTTTGTGTCAGCAGTTTGCCTTGTGCATAGCTAATGACGGCTCGGCGGAGGGGCGGGCTGGCGCCCGCCGCCGCCGCCATCGCCATCGCCTCCGCCGCCGCCGCCGTTCGATCGCCTCCTCTCTCTCCTCCGGTCTTCAGCTCAATCCCTGACAAATGAGATTTCGCCCGAGGTGGATGGAAAGACGGGATGCGGAGCAAGGCCTCCGTCGGCCCGCCTGTCTGTTTGTTAAGAAATTTCACAAGCCGTAAACGACCCGGAGGTTTTTCCTCTGGTTTTTTTTTTTCTTTCCTCTTTTCTTCCTCCTAACCTCACCCTTCGTCTCCTCTCGCCCCCTTCTCCTTCTCCTCCTCCGCCGTCGCTCCGGCTCTCCCTTCCTGCTGCTCCGTCTGTCTTCTAATTTAAGTCAGAGGCCGGAATAACTCACAGTTGTTCTAATGAAGAAAGCGGGGGCGAGGGGGAGGAGGGAGGGAGGGAGGGAGGAGAGAAAAAAGGAGGAGAGAGGGAGATTGGGAAGGAGGCGCAGAGGGCAAGGGCAGACTGAGCGGCAAGAAATTGGAGAGAGAGGAATAAAAACAAAAGATGGAGTGGGTTTAAAACGGGGGGGAAAAAACACAACAGCTTCTCCAATTAAGGAGATTTTTTTTTTGTTTTTTTTGTTTTTTGTTTTGTTTTGTTTTGTTTCTTTGGTCATGGACAGTCAGTCACACTTGCTTTTGTTGAGTGTGTGATGAATTACACCCCTCCACTCCGTCTCCTCTGCCTTTGTTGTGGTGAGGCTCCAGCCGTTTGTACCTCCCACAATATCTTGCACTGTGAATTCTCCATGCCTGTTTACCAACCGGAGTTCTTTTGAACCGGCACGGAGGAATGGCTTTTTGAAAAGTCTCTTTGATGGTGAGCCCAATTTGCTTTCACCGCTAAAAAGTTTGTTTGAACGCTGGGAGACGCTGATGACGGGGCCCGTCCTGGACGGACAGACGGACGGACACACACCTCCCCGCGTGATTCTCGTTGTGTGTCCATCATCACACTGCGGCCTGTTTGACACTCACAACTCAATATAACTACTGTGCTGTGAATTGACTCTATCAGGTGCTTGAATCTGATTTTGCACATTTTTATTCCAGCTTTGAAACCTTTTATCAATAATCTGCAACTCTTCGTGCACATGTGACGCTTTGCACTGTGGTTTGCTTTATATTTTTAATTAATCTCTAGATTTAGTTGTAAAAATGTGTTTTCTACATAAATTAATGCCTTGTAGGTCGGAGTCTTACATTCGGATAATTACTGTAACGGTTTCATCCTCCACTAATTTCATTTAATTATTTATTTAGCAAAGATTACAATGAAAATTGCTCAGGAAAAGCTTTCCTTTTGACCCACAGATTAAAATTCAGAGCTGTACACCAATTAGAAGTCCGACTTTGGACTTTTGATGCTCCTGTGGTTTGGACTAATTCCAGAAGTTGTCACCTACTTCCTTTAATCTCATGTTAATTTGTCATGTGTGCAAATAAAATGTCCCCGTCCCTCATTTTCTGCATCGTCTGATTGATCCGGCTCTGTGCAGGCCAGCATGCCTCTAATTTGACCCCTGAAAAGCTGCGTGCAAAGTTCTCCCTTCAAGTTTTTCATATGGCAGTACTTTTCGAAATTCCTGCGATTGATTCAATGCACTGTGAGAAATAACTGGACAACAAGCTGAAAATATATCTCTAAAATATGTTTTCACGCGCAATCATGAATAGTTGTGAATGTCACTTTGGGTTTTCGTGGAATCGAAGGTTCTATATTTCCTCTTTCGTGAACCGATCTCCGTCCCCAACTAATTGTCAGTCAGAAACACAATCAACACTTCAAGGTCAAACAAAGAACAAACTGTTGAGATATTTAGAGGAGTCTTGCAGAGATGTGATGAGTGATTCAGATCTCCCTCCAGCTGAAGGACAGACTCTGCGCTGGATGTTAATTTTAAAGCATGCTAATTCGCCGTATACACAGATCACAACAAGATATCTCCCAAAACTCTGGCGGGCTCGTTATTGATCAGCAGCTAAGGCTGATGGATTACCGAGGCGGACGCACTGACAGGCGGAACGTCCGATGGGGGGGGGGGGAAGAGTTTTGCGGTGCACCGATCAAACCAGACCCCTCCTCCACCCCGCCGTCTTTTGATCACAGTCATTTTGACAGTGATGCATAAGTCTCTGCAGCACCGGGCCGGCGAGCTGGCAGGAAATGCCACAGATCCCCCGAGAGCAGAGGGATGGGGGATTAAACGGAGAAAGACACCCCCTTTAAAAAAAAGAAAAAAAAAATAGTAAAAAGGAAATCAATGTTTCCTCCCTCTGTGGACAGCCAGCGCTCTTTAAGGATGCTGTCACTCTTGTGTTTTCTGTAGTCTCTCCTCTTCAAAAGGGGCTTTTTTGTTTGTGTTTAAACTGTTTTGTCTCAGGGTTACTCTGGTCTGCCACTTGTCTCCAATAGACTGAAGTCCCGTGTAGAGGTTAAATCGAAACAAATCATCGCTATCATTCCCCGCGCCGTCCTTGCCTCCTTCTCCCAGCCCCTGCTCCCAATCTCTAACTTCCTTTCTTTCTTTCTCGCCACTTCTATCAAGGAGAAGTGAATGGCACGCGTTTCATCTCTCCAAAGCAGCAGTGAGGCTGAAGCACCGCCGAGGCAGCGGCTGGCTAACATTGAACTGGATTGGGTAGAGTAAATACAAAGGCATGAGGGGAAAGAAAGCAGCTGGGGAAACACAAAAGGATGGAGCTGCAGATGGGAACTAACCTTGCCTGGGTTTCTCTGATGTTCCCTTACACACACGCGCGCACACGCACGCACGCACGCACGCACAACTCCACCGCACCCGTTACTGTCATCCCCTCTTTCTCTCTCTCAAGTCGTCCTTTTATTCGTCATGTTCAGAGGACGGCACCAAAGCACGGGAGGAATGGGAGGTTACAGCGTATTAAAGAAAATGTTGTTTGACAAAAATGGTCATTCCCCCTTTCAGCGGGAAATACAGAGGCTGCGCGGCGGCTGCACTTCAAAGCTGCCCGGAAAACTTTCCATGAAACGACTCTGATTGTGTGCATCTAAAGGGGGACGAGCGAGGGATTTTCCCCCTGGTGTCTCAGCTCAGTCTCATCCTCATTGTTCTTGGATGTTCTCAATGTTACGCTGTGTTGCCATATAAAAGGAAGAGTGTATGAATTTAGGAGCCCTCGCAGACAGGCAGTCAAAAAAAAAAGGGAAGCAACTTGTTCCACAATCCTTTTTTTTTTTTTTTGTAAAGAGTTCAGTTTTTCAGGAAGCATGCGAGGAGTTTGCAGAGCTATCAAAAGTATTTTCTACTGAGGCAGAAGTACAGATAGTAGTATATCAATAAACCGATTGGGTATAGGTAAAAGAACTATTTTTTAGATAAGAATGTGTACAGAAGCACAGCTTCTTTGTGTTGGGTATGTATATAAAACTGTTATTGTGAAGTAATGTGTGATAATATAACCAAAGCAAACTGTGGTGTGGCTGTAATATAGGTCAGAGGAAAACCTTGAAATATGGTTTATTGTCAAGCTTTAAATGTTGCCTTTTCAAGCAAAAAATACAGAACGACTACAACTTTTGAATGAAAAAAAATCCTTCTAAACACTCATCATAAAGCTGCCTTCGATTCACATGTCCCTTTTATTTAAGTTCTCTGATGACTGAACATTTACCAGTTTTAGCTCTGTCTTCTCAATCCAGGCGGATTCCAGCGTCTCCAGGTAAACAATGGTAAATTGATTGTAGCTAGCTAGCATAGCGGAGTCACAGTTCGGTTCAGGTTTAAATAAAGAAGAGATAATCATTTGTTCGTCCCACAGTTAATGAATTAGCAACGTTCCAGCAGTGAGTGAACAGTAATAAAAAAGTAACAGAAGAATTTGGACATAATAACAGAACCGATAACATGTAAACAAGACGATAACAGTGACAATATTTTATGATCTTGCACAATAGTGTTGATATTGTTTGAACTAGATACCAGATATTGTTATTCCTGCAAGTTTTTTTTTTTTTTCTCTTTACTTAAACATCGGGTCGGAGGCCTCTGTAGCACCGACTAGTGGCAGACGACTGCATTACATGAGCTACAGACTGAATTGATTGGTTTTACTAACATTTTACAGAACCAACCAATCAGGTGCAGCCCTGCTTTGACCATCTGGAGATTTTCTCAAGCACCTTAAATCATCATCAAAATAAATCCTCAGATACACGAGAAATCCGCTTCACGTGTGTGTGTGTGAGTCAGTGTCTACATCGACGGGAAATAATGCACGCAGAATTTCTGGCAACGGAATGAAACTCATTAGCGGCGTCGGTGAACTTGAACCCTTGAGTCTGACCTACAAAGCAGCGGCGCTGAAGAGGATGTTGTTATTCACATCTTCTAAAAGGCAATTTGTGAAATCAGAATGAGTGGCATTTGGAAGGAGACTTGTCACTCACGTATCAGTTCCTCCACCGTTTAAAAAGTGTTTTTTGATGGAACGTTATCACACAGAAATGATGCGGCGGAGGCAGCTCGCAAATTAGTGCGGAGGGGAGGACGGAGCGAGAAGAAGTTAGTCTGGCTTGCGTGGACGCGTTAGTTTGAAGTGAAGAGCCTGCAGCCGGGTGGACTGTCTTCCTGAGACACACACACACACACACACACACACACACACACACACACACACACACACACACACACACACAAATACATCCACCCCACCCCACCCCCGCCCCCACCACCTCCCTCACTCCTCCAATGGCCCTGTCGGTGTGCCAGGGCGGGTGATTACCGACGCTCTCCCCCAATTATGGGCTGATTATTCCGCCGCGCTCTAATTGACTGGGGAGATATGCAAATGGCTGTCATTTGGGATGATAAAGGATGCGGGTGCTGGATGCCCCCTGCATTATTTAGCCTCGGCTGTACGCAGCGTGAAGGATGTGGCGTGCGCTTTAATTGCTGAGGAGAGAGAGGTTAAGCTGAACGAGCAGTTGAATTAGAAATGAGGAATTTGGGCCCTTTATTTATTTCTTTTTTTTTTGCTTCTCTCTCTCTCTCTCTCTCTCTCTCTCTCTCTCTCTCTCTCACACACACACACACACGCACACACTCCATGTCATGCGTTGTTTTTCAGCTCTCTCCTGGGTGAGTGGAGTGGTGAGAAGGGGGTGGGTGGATGGCAGGATGTCATGCTGGAATGCCATAAATAAAAACATTAGTGGAACCAATACGTGCAGAACAAATAAAGTGTGTGTGTGTGTGTGTGTGAGAGAGAGAGAGAGAGAGAGAGGAGGTGGTGAGTGGCCGGCTTGTGCATTAAAATCTAAAGTGTGAAGAACCTTTCTGGACTAATGAAAATAAAAAAAAAAAATAAAAAAAAAGGAAAAAGTTTGGACCACTCAGACAATAAGCGCGCCGGGCCCGTCTCCTTTGCCTCCGTAAATCTGCCGTTTTAAATGAAAGCGCGCTCCGTCCAGAATACCAATGACTCCGGCTCGGAGTGTGAAAGGTCGCAGTCGGGGGAGAGCAGAGACGACGGAGCCGGTGACTTCTTCAGAAACAACCAACCATGTTTATTTAGCCACTTGACGACGGATGTCGGTCGTTCAAATCACTTTTTCTGTCGTTATTGTTGGTGCTTGAAGCGGTGGGTGGGTGGGTGGGTGGGGGTGGGGGGGGCTAGCGCTAAGTGAAAAGGGCCCACTGGCTATAAGCACTCCTAGCAGGCACAGCTTGGCATATTATCAGGGAGAATCGGAGTGAAACTCAACACTAATCCCTCCGGTTTGGAGACAAGCAGTGCCAGATTTGGAGCGTCTTTAACAGCTTAGGGGTAATAGGGCCTCAAATGTCCCTTTCAAAGTGGCCCTCCCCATATCTCCACATTACGAGAGGCTTAGGAACCGGAGCGGTTATCGCTCGGTGAGCCCCCCACCGCCCCCACCACCCGTCTTACAACAAGCAATAATTGCTAATGCGGCGGCGTTCCGGTTAGCATTATCGCCAGATTTCTGCGAATCCGGAGGTATCCCCAGCCAGGTGCGGCCGCGGCCGCCTGACCCCTCACGCCCGGCTCCGGGCCCACGCTGGGGGCTTCATCCCGGCGCCGCCGCCGGTGGAAAACAGAGAGAGCTTCTCTTTCCCCTCTTATCGAGATGCCGCGGTATTATCAAGAGATTGTCTGGGCTTTGTGAAGTGTGCCGAAGCAGAATTGAAAAGAAAAGCACAATTGCTTTTGGGTGCTGCTGTGTCTCTCCCCTGCACAAGTTTGGGAAGCCCTGAACAGTTTGTTCTGAGGCGGCTTTTGTTCCAGATAACAAAAAACAGAGCAGGAGAGGGAGAGAGACTGTCCCTTTGCTATCAAACTTCCATAAAGTCCGGAGTTTTCTTTTAAAACCACAGAGCCGGCCACTTCATTAGGTGCATTTATACAGTGTAATGTGACTCAATACTGCTGATTCGCCTTTTTTTCATGGTTGTTAATACGGACTTTAATACATTTACAACAAAAGTTGTAAGGAAGATTTTGTATCATTGCAGTTAAAAATTAATTTCTACTTTAGCAGACGGTGGCTGCAGATTCACCCTGAATCCCAACCTCTACACTCTTATTCCAACATTTGTCCCATCTTCTATAGCTGTATTTACATGCATTATTATAGCTGGATATATTTTTCAGTGCAGTAACTTCCATTATTAAACTGAAAAGGTGTAAAGGTAGGGACCAAAAAAAAAAAAAAAAAGCACCGTTCTGCTGTTCAGTAAATTTATTGCTTTGTGTTTGGTTCCTTGTCCGACCACCTACGGTAAGAATGTTCCAGCTGTAGTGTTGTAAAAGGCTTTGATATTGTTTCCTCGGGCCTTTTGGGTGAAACACCAAGCCTGCTTCAAACAGTAGTATGTCTGAAAGCAAAGTGTGAATATCTTTCTGAATCCAGAGCTTTTAATTCTTTATGCAGCTGCATTGGTCAGTTTTATCAGCACAGCCATCGATAAATGTCGATAATTCACGACATCTGAATTCCTCTGTGGCGTTTGCGTGTACCTGTGATAGACGTACTCTGACTCTCTCGGTCCGATGTGAGCTGCGACCTTCACTGAAATGGATGGATGGCGTCAGCCGGTGTGTTTTTTACCGTTTCATCTTCATCCAGCTGTTTCTCCACGGACTGGACTCAGTCATGAAGTGACTCACTGCATCTCTGTAACTCTGCACAGAGATCCTCGATGAGGGAAAAAAAAACAACCTGGGAGCTGTTTACATGTGTTGATTTCAGTTTGTTTTATGACAGAAAAGGTTTGGTTGGCGAGAGAAAGTGGCGTGCGACCAGAAGACGGGCGTAATGGCGGCGCATTGAAAAACAAATCCATCTTTAGTGATAGCCCCGTTTCCCGAGAAGCACGAGTGTTTTTGTCTTGCTCAACACCGAATAGTCATCTGCGAGGACATAACTTCGCTCTAACTGTTTTGTAGGCAGACTTAAAACAACATCTGGAAAGTGGAGGCACTTGAGACGGGATCGCTCATCCTTGAAGAGAACGGCCCGACGCTGAGGTCCATGAGTCGGCGCGCTGACATATTGGACTTCCTGCTGGGCGCCGGCCTAAAGCCCACACGGGTTTTTGGCAGGCCTGACTAGCGCCAAACGTCTCCCCTTGGCTTGCAGGAGAATGCCCTCGCCTCTGTTTGTTGTCTTTCTGTCCTACGACTCCACAGAGGGACCCTCGGGAGGCGGCGGCGACTCTGAAACCTCTCACATTTATACACCTGCTCCCTGCATGATTGCGCAGTCTTAACGTTGGCAAGTCGTTTCTAAACGGCCTGATGTGCTATTCGCTGCGTTAGCAAGCGCATTTTGACCAGCATTTTCTAGTTATGGCACTTTAAAGAATCATAATTTCTATCTGTTCTCGTCATCGCGGCCAATTACCATCATCATTCCGGCCTCGGTAGATATTCCCGGTGATTGACATCAGAGAGAGAAATGATGGTGTGGGTGTTGTGTTAAATCTTCCTCCACAAAATCTCTCACTCCTTCTCATTTCGCTTCTTCTTTCTGTGCTTAATAGCACTTATTGAAGGGTTTTTGCAGTTGGTGCTCTACATGGGGCATCACATTAAAACCCTCTTTGAAACACACACACACACACACACTCACTCGCATTCAGCAGCAGTCCATTTGGATTCATTTGCATGGCATTTCATTTGGATTTTGCCTCAATCGACGGTTTGCGGGGGGGGGGGGCGGTGGATAAAATGAAAAAAGAAAAAAAAAACATCTTTGTATAATAGCATTTCCTCTTACTCTCCAGTGCGCTATAAAGACAGAAAGTACAGCGGCCAAAGCCGATAAATGAGTGCAGTGCTGCCACGAGAAGACCTGTCCCTCAGGCCTACAAACGATAGCTATTGGACTTAATTACAGTTTACATCATCATATTTACCCAGAGAAGTGAAACTGAGAATAAAACTGGCCTCGGAGCCCACCGAGGTGTTATTTCTGTATACGTTACCACACCGAAGCGGATTATAATCTTTGCTGTGTGTGCCGTTATGATGGATTTCACTCTTGACCCACGGAAACTCAGACCCCGTATGGAACAAACATCGCCGCTGTATGATAATGAGCATATGGAAATAGCTTACAAACAACTTACTCAGGTTATTTCTCTGCAGGAAAAAAAAAAAAAAAAAAAGATTCCACGTGAAAGTTGGCGGACATAATTCAGGCTGGCGAACGCCGGCGCCTGCCACTGTTCCCGGGGTGCCGTGGAAGTGAACGGTAATCAGTCCGTGCCGCGGTGCCCGCAGCATTAAAAAGTGACATTTAAATTATTCAAGGCGTCATTTCCAGAAAGAGTCCCCATGAACACTGTTGACAGCTGTTCTGTGATTATCTATAGTAATAGGAACCCTGTTTTGAAAGATGTTGCTGTTGAATTTTTTAAATGTCATTTTTTTTTTCTCTCTCTCTCCCACTGCGGTAAGCACTGCGACCAGAATTGAGTTCATTTAGTTCTATATGGGAAAAAGGAAGTAGAAATTACAGACAGGGATATCTCACAACCGGTAGAAAAAGATTGCATTAAAACCATGGATATACCCAGAGATCAACAACGGTATTTACCTTCAGGAAATGCCGATTTAAAAGATGTGCCATATTGTTATTACTCATGATGTATTGTACGATTTTATATATTCTGATGTTTTCAAAGCCCTACGTACAATAAGTTATAATAACATATAGCATTCAATGAAGTAGTGGATTTGAAAGATCAGTCTCTAAGGCTCCATTTACATGAAAATGGAAGACTTCAGTTGTGTTTTAGATGTCCGTTCACAGGACAGCCGTGCTCGGAGCCACTGAAAACACTCTGACTCTGTCTCCATGTAGACGCTCACCATGGTCGGAGCAAGACTACAAGTAGAAATCTCACCTACTTAATACTACTTGATTCAGGGGGATTTTTTTCCTCAGGATGATGCCTTAAAGTTGATGTTGAATGATGCTTTTGACTGTAGACGCAGTAACGAGAAGTGACTGTGTTGGTTGTGTGTGGCTGTGAGCGAGGTTATTTTTTTTGTTTTGTTTTGTTTTTTTTTTAGCAGCGCACCTCGCAGTGCTCACTTTCCGGGCTCGAGTTTGTGTTTAAGGCTGGAGTTAGCCGGCGAGCCAGCTGGTGCAAAGCCCTGAGCCGTGCCCTGCCAGTGACTGGGGCAGACAGGGAACCAGAGCGTTTGACGTGAGAGACGTGTGTGTGTGTGTGTGTGTGTGTGTGTGTGTGTGTGTGTGTGTGTGTGTGTGTGTGTGTGTGTGTGTGTGTGTGTGTGTGTGTGTGTGTGTGTGTGTGTGTGTGTGTTTGTGTTACCGTATTAACACCACGTGTAATACACTTGTCTCAAAATGCCGACTTGATTGTTCTATCACAATTAAGTTTACAAAAACGGTGTAAATAATCCAGAAAGGAGTCTTTACTTGATGAGATGCATGATTTTTTCATACCTGGTGGTCAAAGCAGGAATATCAGGAGAACAAAAATCAAGAAAAAAAGACAAAAAAAATCAACAAATTGCTCTGCTTCTGGAGAGCTGCTGTTATAAGTCCTGCAGATGTTGTAACTTTTTTTTTTTTTAAATAGAACCTTGTTATTTTGAAAAAACGAAGACATTGAGATTGTATTTTTAAGTGTTTGTATTTACAGTGTCATGTTACTCACGTCAACTGATGTGCGTGTCTGCGTGCATAAAGGCCAACATATTGGAGTCCTGCTAAAAACCCGGTAACCTTGAAGGAGAAAACACGATGTTTCAAGGTCACTCTGAGTTCAGGGTTCGGTGAGTGGCAAAGCAAGTCAGTGCAGTGTCCCCAAGAGGTGTACGTCTTATATGTGTACATTCACGGCTGCATGTGGGTTTCCATCAGGCTTTCATTGATTTAAATGCTAAATCTTTGTTTATAGCAGTGCATGACTGCAATATGCTAAAGCTACTATTACCTTGTGATTATGTTTATGCGTTGAGTTGCAGTGGTTCAGGTTAAAGTAAGAAAACGTTTCGTGACTGTATCGGCCACACGAGAGGCAGCAAAGACTATGACCAGTTCTGCAATCTGCCTTTTCCTGTAGCCCACAGGAAGCTGCAGTGATTAGCTCCTCCCTGTCTAGACAGAGAGCTGCTTTTGAACACACACACACACACACACACACACTCTCTCTCACAGGCACACACACTTGCTTCTACCATAGCAACTTTGATTAATTCCCAGTGTGCGGCGAGAGGAGACAACATCAGCACCACGGTCAGGGGAAGAGGCCCGCAGTGTGCAGGATGTGACAGCTCCCTGCTTCCACCCTGCCGGGGTGTTTGGGTGAACGTGCGTGGCTGTGTGTGAGTGCGAGCAGGTCAGTGCTGTGAGTGAGTGAGTGATGGGGACGGGGATCGTGTGTGTGTGTGTGTATATGTGTGTGTGTGTGTGTGTGTGTACGAGTGTGTATAGCCTCATCTGTCCCCTCGGTCGCATCAGTGCTCAAGCATGTCTCGCTGTGACAGCCCAGCAGCCTGTGTTGCTGTCGCACACACACACACAAACACACACACACACACACAAACAGAGGAGCACTGAAACGAGAGTGCAGGCGTGCGGCAACACCAGCGAGGTGAAGGGTCACGAGCCACTGCCTCTCCAATGTTGTGTGAAATGTGTAGATAGAAGTGTTGGCCCATTATGTGTGTATATGCAATGAGATGTGTATGTGTGTGTCTTGAGGCACACGGGGGGGAGGGAGTGGAGGGGATCTCAAAGTAACGGGTTATTATCACCTCAATATTTTTCTTATTATGACAATTACATGCTCCAGGAGCGAATTAAGCGATACAGGACGCCAAGCGGGAGTGGTTGACAGCTATTTGGAGACTCAATGCACAGAGCAATTTGCAGCCCCGAGCCAAACAAATTGGATTTGGGCCACTTTGGATTGGGGCCCCAGATTGTTGGGCGTTTGGATCCTCCGACCGCATGCCTGCCTGGCTTGTTCGCCGGCTGGCTGGCTTTGATTCTGTACACATGACGATGCAGCAGACAGTTAGCCAGGTAGCATGCTGCTCCGCGGCCATAGATGAGGATTAAGTGTTGTGCAGGAAGCTTGGACGTGTTGATAAATTCATTGTTCACTTTAACGGGGGGGGGGGTGTTCAATTGACGTTTTTATGGGTGTTAAGCTTTCTCACCTTTTCATGTTATAGAGAGCTGCTACTTTTTTTTTTTTTTTTTTTTTTTTTTTTTTTTGGTCTTGGGCCACACAGCTGTGCTCAAGTGTGTGTATAATCCAAATGAGCCTAACAGCCTCTAAACGAATTACTGGTACACATTTTCCCACCCCTAAACTGCCACTGGAAAAGCTGGCAACAGCACCCAATTAGGTGAAATGCAATTATTCCCATCCATTCACACAATTAGCCCGTGGGTTAACAACCGAGCTGTACATCCGGCTAGCTCGCAGTGTTTTGGAAAAGCCATCGCCATGGTTACGCAGACTCTCACGGTAACCCCGCCGTGTCAAATGGCACGCACTCGAGACGGCGGCTCGATCGGGGGGGGGGGGGGGGGGGGGGGGGGGAACGACCGGGCCGATCGGCGGGGGCGGCGCGTTGCGTCACTCGGCTCTGAACGCCTCCATCGGCCGGGACGAGGAGCGGCGCCACGGGCGAGGGAGAGGAATAGAGGGAGAGAGGAGAGGCGAGTGCCCCATGTGTTCAGCGGAGCGAGGGGAGATAATGCCAGGCGACAGACTGGCAGGCTGGCAGAGCGGGTGGGCACTCCAAGCAGCATGATGGAAAACAAAGGCTTTGTGTGTCACCGCCGAGATCGCATTAACCAAAACAAGCAGCCGCGGACAGACTGCCACACTGACTCGGCTGTCTGTTCCACGGGCTAAGCCACGCGTGATGGATGGGAAGAGATGGGAGACGCCTGTCTCACCCTTTACGCAATGTTACATGGTGCTTGGGTAATGAGAAAAAGTAGTTTTTGCCGCGACACCGAAGTGACTTCGTGTCAAAGCAGGATAAATTCAAAACAGGCCCGTTGTGTGACAGTCGGGGAGCTCTCGACGCGCCGAGTCTGACATGCAGATATCTGTGCTGTTGATTCCAATGTGTTCAGATTGAAATGTGGAGCGTTCAGCGGAGGATGGAAAAAAAATAACATTTCGACAGAGGGTTGGAGCCACCTTCACTGGAGCGAACACATTTTTCACTGCTGAGATCCGTCAACTTCACCGCTGGAAAGTCACCGAACTGTTGCATCAATTGAATTGTATTAACAATTGTTGATTGCTTTGAATTTACCTGAATGAAGCCATTTATCAAACTGTTAAATATTTAAAAAGTACAGTGATGTTTCTCTTCTAAAGGAACAAACTCATTTGCTGCAGAACTGTCATGAAAACGGGTTCTGTATTAATTGCAACTAATAGTATTTCATGCTCCAAAAAGTACACATCAATACTTCTTTACTGATGTGAGTGTGTGGAGTTATTACTTCCTTACTTCTCCTCTTTGTTCAACATGCAGGTGTTTTGGTTTGCAGTTCATAGCAACTGGTGGCTGGACGTCAGTCTTCTTTGCAGCTCTTACAGATTATAAAAAAGGGTGATTCAGTCTTGTGTTGTGATAGGTATTCTTAAAAAATTAGTTTGAAAAAAAAAATCAGTGTTTTATTTGAAACATCTTACAGTCTTCTTGGCGCTTTGGCATTCTGGATTAGACCCTCATGCAGGTTTTGGACCGCTGACCTTATGCTTGACGCCCCTGAACTAAACTTTAGTGCGAAATTCCCCAAAAACTTTCTTCCTGAGGCGGATGGGGGGTGATTTTGAGAGAGTGTGCCGCAGACGGACACGGACCTGTCTCTGGTGACAGTGCTGCTCGTGTTGGGCTCAGCTGCCGCCGGGTGGACGGGGTCAGCCGGCCTGGTGCAGCAGGTAGGATCAGCTGGCACGCTCCCGCAGCTCCGTGTCCGTCCTTCTGCGAGCGAGCGCCGGCCGGGACGCCGGGGTCGCTTACAGATGACTTCCCTCATAGCCGCGTACAGCTGGGACACTCCTGTGTGAACGTGTGTGTGTGTGTGTGATGTGTGGTTAGTGGGCAGCCATCGCACTTCATCACATCACACCACATCTGCTCTTCTCTTTATTCCTGTCGGCCTCTCCTCCATTTTTCATTGTACCTCGGCCCCGTTATCCACAGCTTTATGGAGTGAGTATTCTGCTGGTAACATTAACTGAGGATTCCCTGGGATCTCACACTCACACACACACACACACACACGCAGACACATACACCGGCCTCTGCTCACCACAGGGAAAGAAAACTGTAATCTGAACTCACCCTCGGTTTGAATGAAAGCCCATTACGATTCATTTTGACCGCAGCAGCCGGTGTAGTGGCTTCTTCTGTGGCGTGTTTCTGCTCCTCTGCTGTATTAACCACTGTCACTGAGACGCTGCTTTATACTGGGAGATGTTGCCGTAGGTTGCAGAGAAGATTAGATTATGATCTGATTTTTGTAGCCAGTAATAATTGAGGTATTTCATAAAGGCAAATTAAATACATGCACTTAATCAGATTTAAAAAGTAACTAATACTGTGAGTCATATTGTTGTGGGGCTAAAATAGAGCTGAGATGCCTTGTGTCTCTGTGTGTAGAATGAGGTGTTTTTACCTGTAATTGCAACAGAAACAGTCCTTGCACTGGGAAAATGTTGTACTTGCTGGAGCTTACTTCCAAATTTGCCACCTGCTGCACGTCACCTCTCATCGAATGCCTGGATGAGCTTCATAGATTCTCACCGTCGGTCCTTTCTCGTGTTCCAGGATCTGTCTGGCTCCATCGACGACCTCCCCACCGGGACGGAGGCCGGCCTGGGCTCGGCCGTCGGCGCCGGCGGGTCCTCCAGCAGCAGCAGCAGTAGCCAGGGAGAGCAGCAGGGGGCCGCCGGGAACCAGGGGCAGTCGCCGTTCTCCCCCCACGCCTCCCCGCACCTCCCCAACCAGCGGAGCGGGCCCTCCCCCTCCCCCGTGGGCTCCCCCGCCGGCTCCACCCAGTCCCAGCAGTCCCGGTCGGGCTCCGGACCCATCTCCCCCGCCAGCGGACCCCCTGCCAGCACCCCGGCGCCAGGTAGGGTTCCCATTAGGAGCCTCTAAAAATATGTGCACATGCATCTTGGGTAATCAGATTGCGCGCTGATGAAAGGTGCATCTCCGAGCACGATAATTGTATTAGTTTAATCACCGCAAACAAACAAAAACTATGGCTGACAAGATTTGCCATCGAAACCAGACACTACACTGCATTTTACATCGTGTACCGCCGCGCCGGATTCCCTGGGAAATTTGTGAAATTGCTTTACAGCTTAAAGGGGAAATTGCTTTGTGCCGGCAAACAAGAGGCTGCTGCCGGAAAGCAAATTAGAAAACAGTCACAACATGACCCAGTCAGCGGAGTCACGTCAGGTGTATCAACTCTGACAGGCCCTGGAAAAATAGCCGGCGTGACGTCGCCGCTGTGGGCGGGGCCTCACACACACACACACACACACACACACTCCTGTGAAGTCCGCCTCGCCGGCGGTACCTACCGCTGTTGCCTCTGAAAGCACATCAGAGCCGCGTTTCTGCTTGACCTTTTACATTCAGAGTGCTATTTTCATTTGTTATTCGATATGTCGATTTAAATAGGATTTTAAAAAGGTCATGTAGAGAACTGACCCCGGTTGAGTGTGTTTGTGTGCGTGTGTGTGTGTGTGTGTGTGTGTACATACACATTTGTTCTCACAAATAACAGTTTAGTAATTGTTTACATGGAGAGTGCTCAGCATCAGAAGAGACAAAATATAGTAGACAAGATGTGCTTCTGCTTTCTGCTTCTCACCTCAGAGACTCCAGCTGTGACTCGTGCTCCAAAACCAACATTTTTTTTTTTTTTTTCTTTTACTAGTAACTATATATTTTTGAAACAAAGATGCCTTGGATCAGGACAGACAAAAAGGACTGTTGCTCTGAATCCACTCGGTTGTGTTATGTGGGTCATTTTCCTGCCATGTGAATACAAACTTTTTCTCTCACACAATAAATCAATCAATCAATTAATCTTTATCCAACACAGGGACCCTGAAATGTTGCTTGTGTTGTTTTTCTGTGGTTGGTTGATGAAAGAAAAGGGCGGGGCCTCAGCTTGACTGATTAAATGGCCTCGTCCTGCCACAGCATGACTCCCGACAACGTGTTTTATTATTGGAGGCCTTTCTTTTTGGATCCTCAACATTTGATTTGGGGGTCATGAGCCCTGGAAGCCCATCACTCCGGCGGCAACAGAGTGTTTGTAGTGTTGTTTTTCACCGCTCAGTTTATCCACAAGCAAACAGCATCAGATCAAGAAGCATCCGTGTGCCAATCAGTGTCCTCATCGGAGCTGATGAGCTGTCACCAGGTTTGTTGTTCGGCGAGCTGTGTTTCAGTTTTAAGCCGTTCATGTGACCCAGAGAATAAAGGTGAAAACATCTTTGCTTAAAAGCCGGCCTTTTCCTTTTTTCCTGATTTTTCTTTTTTCTTTTTCTTTTTTTTTTTTCTCGCTCCTCTCTCATCTCCAACCCACTGTATAATCCATCCAAATCAATTTTCATTCTGCCAGTTTGGACGGAGGATGAAGCTGAGAGCACACTGCAGCACAAGACCAAATAATATCAATCCCGCCTGTCTAGACTTTGATATCTCTGGTCCATTTGAAATCATACTTCACGCCGCCCAAGATTATTACAGCGTAGTGCCGCCGAGCACTTCATGGAATATGCCTCGTTCATTGTCTTCACGCAGGTTTTGTCCTTGCATAGTGGAGATTTGTTAAGCCTTTGATCGCAGCGTTGGAGAAATGTGTCCCCACACTGCGGTGGAATTTTAATAAGGGGCCGTTTCCCTCCTACCTGTAGATCGCGCCGGCATTTATGTCCAGACGGCATTTCCTCTCCACTCTGAGTGCTAATGAATTGAGACTGACTGGTGGTGGAGGGCCTCCCGTCTGATTTGTAGCCTTATCGAAGATATGGCAGGCCAAACAAGACACCAACAGGATTATCAGACAATGCACGGTGTATCTGTCTGTCTCCTGAGGCCACAGCGGAGCACATAACCATTTAGATAAACACCCGGCATTAGAAACGAGTGCCGATTTGATTTGCCTCCAACACGCGTGTGTGTTTGTGTGTGTGTGTGTACGTGTGTGCGAGTGCGTGCGCGGCTGCCCGTCATCCCGCCACCTCTCCCCCCCGACTGAGTGGCTGACCGGCGTGTCGGCGCGTCTCAGACCCGTCAGTCACTCTGACGAGGCGGGGCAAAATGTCTTGAGTGAGATCCTGACGCCAGCTCCTCCTCCTCCTCCTCCTCCTCCTCCTCCTCCTCTTCCTCCTCCTCCCCCCCCCCCTCGCAGCCGCTTACCGCAGTGATTGACACTAATGAAAAACTGGGACAGTGGTTTTCCTGCCGTTCGTGCCAAGAATCATGACGAGAATCCGGAATGAGGCGGCAGAGATGGGAAGCGAAACCGATTGCTGGGACGTGATTAATAAGAAAATATTTAAAAATATTCCCCATGCCAAATAAATGGTGATAAAGCGTGGAGCAGTGAGTAACATCTGGCATGTTTTAGCGGCTGTACTACAATCAGTTTGAATTAGATCAAGGAGCAGCCAGCCTCAGAGAGACACAGGAGAACTAATGTGGTTAGCGCACATCTGATTACTAACGCTCCGCTTTCGAACACTTCATCACAAGTTAGGACACTTTAGTTAATGTTGTCGTTTTAGTTCGGTACAAGTCAGTGAGGAGAGAAGGGAGCGAGGGTGGGAGCGAGCCGGCACGCACTGTTTATGTGTGTGTGTGTGTGTGTGTGTGTGTGTGTGTGTGTGTGTGTGTGGTCTCGTGTCAGATGTGTATCTTGAGCACGCTGGCACTTCTGTGGCCATTAAAAGAAAATTCTTTATTATTTGAACCAGTTGTGTAAATCACGGTGTCCTCTAAGTAAACAAAATAAGACAAACATTAATAGCCTAATTAATTAGTGTGAAAAACTTATCTGCAGTAGTTTGAGCTGCAGTCAAGAAGAAGTCAAAACAAAACATATCTTGTGGCCGTGCTGCACGCTGGTCCATTAAGGCGACTGTCAGTGGAGGAATTAGACTTGCAGGCTTTTCCGAAATAGGCTTTGCGAGTCAACTGTTGTCAAACCATTAAAAATACGTGCCCTTGATGTATTAGTGTGATCTTGGTTTTTTTTTTCTAATGTTTTGGAATTATTGTGCAAGTCACAAGAGGGGAGCTTTTATATGGCTGTTCTGCTTCCTTAATGATCCATCTCAGAGCTGCGCCGGTCGGCCGTAACATTATGACCACCGGCAGATGAAGTCGATAACTCTGATCACTTCTTTTCCTTGGCATCTGTGAGTTAGTGAGATGAGAAGGACCACGTGGCCACAAGATTTTCACATCCACATCTCCGAAGCTGCAGCTCTTGCTGGATGCTATTGTTCTGCGAGTCTCTACCAGAACTGGTCCAGGGGGGCAGAAGGCTCATAGGCAGCTGATCCGTCCAGTCCAATCTGATCCGACAGACTGGAGCTGAAACTCCTACACAAGTTCATGCCAGTTCTTATAGGAAGGTATCAAAGTACAAGACGTGAATTAATTAAAACAATTAATCCAACTTTTTTTTTTTTCTGATTATTCACACAATTTCTGAATTGTATTTAATGCACAAAATTAGAAATTCTGGTTCCTTTGACTGAAGTGGACGACAGAACAGCTCTGATGACTCCTCTGAAGATGATATAACACAGGTGTGATTCACTAATTATGACTTCGGTGATAGTTCAGTTTGACAATGTTGTAGTTTTTTTCTAACAACCATCTGGCAACTTTTTAATGCCGTTTATTTTTATGCATTTGATTACTAGTTTGAGCACATGGTAGAAGTAGAAATCTAGAAGGAATCATGTCAAAATAAGCATTTATTGAGTAAATACACAATATTTGTCATGTAGTCTTGATGTTTTAGCGTCCAGGTCTTTCTGTATGGTGTTTGTGTGTTCTTCCTGTGTGTGAGTTTTCCCCTACAGTCCAAAAACATGCATGTGAAGTCAACTGACAATCACACATTTCCTTATTTGTAAATGTGTGATTTATTCCTCTGATAACTAAATGCTGTCGCGTTGTACATTTAAATGCACGTAAACATTCCACCTGTTACACTTTAACTTCAACATCATAGTCGGTATTTTAGATATTATACTGCACTGCCTGTTTTTATTTACCTTTAAAAGGTCATTATTTGTGTTTTTGCTTTCATGCAGATGTTATGTTGAGCAGATATTCTTGATTTGACTTCAATACACGCAGGACAGAATAAAATGACTTCGACTAGATGGTGGCAGTGCTTTCACCATGAGCTTCAGTTTGTGCAGGATAAACATTAACTGCTAGTATTAGGATCTAGATGCCATTTTTAAAGTTCTGAATAATTATACCTATCTATAGACAATGCATTTTGAGTATTTATTGTTTTCTTATGTTTTTTGAGACTCAAAATTATAATAGTTCTTTTAATATCCATGTTTTTGCCAACCATTCGCACATGACAACACATAAAAAAGGTTACATTTCACAACCTGTAGTTGTAAAGGAGTGGGCTCGGCATGTATTTATACTACATGTGAGGTTTTCACCAGCGAGCTCCAGCCTGTTTCGTCTTGCAATTCCGGTTTCTACCACTAGGTGGTGCAGTGAGTCACTCTTTTCAGTCCGAGAACATATGGCTCACAAAGTGTCTCTCTTCAATCAGTAAATAACTATTTGTCTGTATTTGTGAGAATGGCACTGTCATTCCAAGTTGTGCGTGTGTGTATTCATACACACGGGTGTGTGTGTGTGTGTGTGTGTGTGTGGCGTGTGTGTACTCATACAGTCGGGTGTGTGTGTGGTGTGTGTTTGCCCGTCAGCGGTCAGGCTCTCTCTACGGAGTGATGCGACACGTCACATGGATGAGCACACATGTTACCCTTGACAGCGGTCAGACGGGAGCAATTTCATTATGTCATCCTTTCACCTGGCTGTCAAACACACACACACACACACACACACACACACACACACACACACACACACACACACACACACACACACAGAAAGAGAGGAACACCGCAGAACACCTACACCTATAAAAACTTTATTTCATGGTTTGACACGTTGCATATATTGTTGTCCATATAAATCACTCCCGTATATATATGCCTGGCCTGCATGAGTGGCAGCGTTCTCCGGGTGTGTGTGGGAAAGAGGGGAAAGTGGGAAAACGGCGGGACTGACAGATTGCTAGCCTATCATACACCCATACACTCGCACAAATCTATCTTGTCTGAGCTCCACAGCATGCCTGTGATTCCCTCGTCTCCTCACTTCTCTTCTTCCTCCCTCTCACCCGCTCCCTCCCTCCCTCCCTCTTTCTCTGTCTCTCCATGAAGCAAATCCAATACACTGTAACATTATCCGGGCCTCGCCTTGCTATTTGGATTCTCTCCCGGAGCCAAAAAGGCACACACAGGGCCAAATTGATTTTCCTGTTGCGCTAGATTTGTGACAGTCGAGCAGAAATCACATTGCTCAACCGCCAACCTTCTCCTCCCTCCCTCTTCCTCCACCTTGTATGCGCGCGCGCATACACACACGCACGCGCGCGCGCGCACACACACACACACACACACACACACACACCTCCTTCCTCCCAGTGTCTCTGAAGCAATTCAGAGCATCCTCAGAATATTTTTCTCCTTCCATGAGACATCGGGGACGAGGCAGGCAGACATTTGTCTCTCATCCGGATGGATGGGGTGGAGGAACGGGAGCGCCGGCGCCGGCGCCTCCATCACAGACCGCAAGCCGAGCGAGGCTGAGAAAGTTCACCAAACTGTCCTGAAGTTCGCGTCATACCCGGCCGCCACGGGGTGCAGCGGAGTTTGAGGCGGAGTTGGATTTCTCCGCGGACGATCGCAGTGTTTCCTGCTTTTGACAAGTGGTCTCCGATCTGTCGCCCCGCCAGTATGGCGTCACTTCCTCTCAGCCGCAGCACGGCTGTCACTTCTCCCCGAGAACGAGCCGAAGACATTTCCATTACCGGGCCGAACCCGAGACGTGTTAAATCAAACAGCCCTGCTTGGATCGCCGCTGCTGATAGGATGCGCACGATAAGGCTCCACCAGGGACGATCCCTCCGCAAAACCTCAGCGCCGACTGAGTTTACTGTGAGAAAACACGTCACTCTTCTGAGTCGACGCGCATCTGAGGAGGAGTCGAAGTCACCCGAGCAGCAGGCTGTCGTTCGTTCACGTCCTGGACCGAGTTGTCTCGCCGTGTTCATGCTGGTTCAAAGTTTGAATCAAATCAACTGTGGGAATAATATGATATTAAGTCTAATTTCCCCCCATTCAAGCTTTGTTTTGTTAAAATACGAGACCTTTCTTCTTTTTTTTTTTCAATCCACTCAGACAACAAGTAGTAATTTTAATGCCTGCGTCACCATGGCGATCTTTGTGTTTGCTTCTGACTGATTCCAAGTAAACTGCTCATTTTCACATCTCCGCGTCCGCTGATATTTCCATCCGTGTGCACGTGTGCGCGTGCATGCGTGCGTGTGTTTACGCGTTTGTTTCTGTGGGCCCGGCCGCCTTTTGAAGGCCAATCGGCGCCATTTTTCTCACATTGTGCGGCTCCTAATTGACACGGAGCTCCTCCACACTCCTGCCTGGCCCTGCTGCTGATGGAGATCACACAATCCTCCTCTCTCTCTCTCTCTCTCTAGTTTTCTTTCCTCGTTTTCTCTCTCTATCACAGCCCTCTGAGGTCCAGTTAACAGTGTCTGCCTGCTTCCCCGCTTCCTCTCCTCCTCCTCCTCCTCCTCCTCCTCCTCTCCCATCTTTCCTCACCCCCTCCCAAGTTTTCTTTCTTTCTTTCTTTTTTTTTTTTTTTTTTCCTCTAAAGAGGTGATTGGAGCTCGCGGGCGAGCGCTCGGGAGAGTTTAAGCTGTTTATCTGCGCTCCGCTTCAAGAGCTTCCGGGGCCCAGAAAAGGACAAAGAGGTCAGGGCAAGTGGAAGAGAGAGAGGGTAAGGAGGGATAGATGGAAGGTGGGAGAGAAGGCCAGACCTGTCCAGTTGCTTCGCTCGGGGGTTCCTTCCCGGCCGATCCTCCTCAAACTGCTCTCTATCTGCTCTTGTCCTCTCTCTCATCCCCACAGGCTCGCAGTCAGTTTGTTTTGTTTTCAAACTGTAATTATGGTAATGAGCTCCACAGATGCACTGTAAATCCCAATAAGTTCTGAAATATTAAAGCAAATTATTTAGCTGGATGCTCAGACACACAAATAATTTCATTATATGCTATCAGAGAGCAGAGGAAGGGAAATATGTACTAAAGTACAGCTGCTATTATATTGCTACAGTTGTACCGAATTACAAGTCATAATAATAACAGACTTAAGAAACGGTTCAAGTTCTCAATAATACAACAAATAGATATTTTATCCACTTACAGTACACATGAAGCTGACTTAGTGTCAGAAAAGAACACTTTTATGTTAACAATGCTTCATTTTCCAGTCTGTTTCTTACTTTAAACTTATTTGATGTCAGATAGCTCTGTGGTTTTTCTGTATGATTATATAACGCTGATACAGTCTCAGTCTTTACAGAAAGAGCCCAAAAGACTGAATTTGATGTGAAATAACTTTTTGGACATTTATTTGACTCAGATCAAGAAGTAACAGATGAGGAAACCCATCCATGCATCATAAAAACAGTGTATTTTTTATTTCATAGGGACTTTGAAATGAAGCCCCTCTTCAGTGATATTCAGCTTTAAATTGTTCTTTTCTTAATTCAATGTAGTTTGGAACAACAGAAAAAAGAAGAAGACACAAAATCAGGAATGTGAAATGTTCAGATTAGCAGAATTTCAAAGAAAACATGAAGTTCATCACCTCACTCGGTGAGTTGCTTTGAGCGTTGGGTCTGCAGCGGAAGAAGAACCTGAATATGGTGGCGCTCCTTCCTTCGCCTCGGTGGGGTCATTCCTTGTTCAGCGCCTGAAGGGAAACAGAGACGACTTCGGATCGGATTTGCATGCTCTGAAACGTGGCCATTTTTTTTTTTTTTTTTTTTTCACGAGAGGAACGTCAGCAAACAACTTCCCCGACGACGGAGACAACAAACGACTTCAGCTGTAAAATATCGGACCCGAAAAGTCGCCTCGGGGATGTTCAACCAAAACTCCAGTTTTTTTTTCTTTCTCTCTCCTCCTCTGCTTGTGGTGAAAGTTATTCCAAGAAGGCAGCGGTGGAGGGCTGGTGGGGTGGGGAGTTTTGCAGGGGGGTGGGTAAAGCATTGGGGTGAGGAGGAGTGTGTGTGTGTGTGTGTGTGTGTGAGTGTGTGTAGCCGGGCGAGTTTTCTAGTCACACCACTCCCTGAGAGGCTGCGTGGTGGGAACACCGCCTCTGGCTGTCCCTGTCCCTCTCTCTTTCTCTCATTATTTTTATCGTCCTCGCTTTCTCTTATGTTTCCCTCTTGTGCCCCCCCCCCCATCATCATCATCCCCACCCTCTTTCTAACCCCCCCATCTCTGTTTGTCTCTGCTTTCTGTGCTCAGAGCGTTGCTGTGGTACAGGCCTCCCACCGAGGAACAAGGCTGAATTTTCCATCCGCATTTCTGCCTGTGTTCCTCCCCTCTTATTTCTCCACATCTCTCCTCCAGCTCTTTTTCTTCACTCCTCTCCTCCTTTTTTTTATTTTTTTATTTTTTTTTTCCCCTCCTTTAAGCCCATCAACATCCACCCCTTCCCTCCGCCGCCGTCCGCCCCGCTCATTTCCCTCTTTCCCCCCACATTCCTCTGTCTTCTCGCCTCCTCCCGATGGCTGCTCGTGTTTCGAAGTGAAACAGCAAAATGCCCTCCCCGCAGGCGTCGTATTCACAAAGAACACCGTCGGCCAAAACAGAGAGGGAGGGATGGAGGGGGAAAAAAAAAAAAAAAAAAAAAAAAACAGCACCTGCTTGCTGCGTTAGCCATTTAGAGCAATCCCATTCTAACTCTGTCCGACTGGAAAACCCTAACCGGAGCACAGTGTGCAATTATTCTCCCTCCCCAACACCTATTTTCTTGCTTTCTCTCTCTCTCTCTCTCTCTCTCTCTCTCTCCCCCGCATCCAGCTCGCTGTTTTTTAGCTTAAGCTGCAGTTTTGCTTTACTTACAGTTGCTACTCAGCGTTGGAAGTAATGAGGATCTTGGGAGAGCGCTTGTTTTGCGAGCCACTGCAGGCCCGCGCCGGTCCCCCTACAGGGAGAGTTAACTGGCATTAGCCCCCGGCTTGGAGAGGCATTGACTCGCACCCATTGAGATCCAAACCACCATTATTGGAGCCCGCTGTTTATCTGCCTCTTCTCCCCTAAAGATACAGCAAATAGGGGATATTACCTTGCTCTGTGTGTGTGTGTGTGTGTGTGTGTGTGTGTGTGTGTGTGTGTGTGTGTGTGCGTGTGTGTGTGCATGTGTTGGGTGTTGCAGGTGTGTGTGTGTGTGCATTTATAGCCTCGGGGTTGTATTAAGAGACGGTGCTGAAGCAGCCCTTTCTCTGTATTCTCTGCCAGTCTATTAGCGCTCGCCACAGTTACCTCACTTTAGCAAAAATGGCCCTTCCTGCTCAAGGGGGTCTCTATTTGTGAAAACAGTTTGGAATCGGTGTGTGTGTGTGTGTGTGTGTGTGTGTGTGTGTGTGTGTGTGTGTGTGTGTGTGTGTGTGTAAGGTAAGCAGAGACATTCACGCGCGCGTGCGTGTGCGTATGCATGCAAACACACCTCGGCGAGCCCGCAGACGCCCGTCTGCCAACACACGCCCACACGTGTCTTTCATCAGCAATTAATAAAAGTCTCCTCGCTGGATCTCGGCCCGACTCCTTCCTCATCAACGTGACGCGCGGCCGCGCCGCTAACACGGCTGCTCCCCGGCTGCTTAATATTTCCAGGGCCCTGAAACAAAACAGAAATATGGCCACGAGTGCTCTCCCTCAGCTTTGAACTTCAGCTGCGTTTGCGTCTGAAACCCTGATGAAAAAAAGCTTCAAAGACCACACTCCCGCTCTTCAAAGGAGACTCAGGGTTGCCTCGACAGTCCTTGTGGAAGAAAAAATTTCAAAATGCGTATTGGCTTTTTAGCGAGGAGCATTATCTCCAAAAACGCAATGAACTCTCATTACTTTTTTGGCCCTGCCGCCGTGTATCATGAGGAAAGAGTAGAAAATGGATCTGTTTGCTAAGTGGCTTTTTACAAAGAGGAAATTGCAGTTATTTGACTCTGCGGCTGGGATCTGAAAAGCGTTCCCGTTCCAGGTTTCCTTCAGTCTCTGCGCAGCAGGTCCCTGTCTTTTCTGGAAACCGCCTGCGTGAGGTCTATAAAGCCTGACAGGTGAATGTTAAGGTCAAACATTTGAGCGGGGGATGCTCAGATGTCTCCTGGAGGTCAAAGAAAAAAAGAGGAAAAATCCAGACGTCACGTCTAATTCTTCAGCCCGTTTCCTTACGGCTCAACACGCAGCTTCCTCTGCAACGAACTAGACTTTAAACGATTCTGATATTATGAGATATTGTTGGCAAGTGCTTGGATTCATGAAGAGTATAAAGCTGTTTTTTCTCAACCCAGTTCGACGCTTGCAAATAGAAATATGTGGCAATCTTGATTTATAGTCTGCAGCTGTCATACCTGCCAAAACTTTTAACCAAAATATTCTAAATAACTGGACTTTTCATAGAGTTTATACAGTTGTGTGTTGTTTTTGTTCACAACTGGCTGTTTCTAATGGTGGAAAAGCACATCAGGAAAATATCATAACTCTTAAAGAGCCCAGTTTACCAAAACGGTTCAAGTGAAAACCCGCACAGACATTCGTCCATCTACTCCATAGTGGCAAAAAACTCACCGTCAAGCACATACATGGAAGCACACATAACTTATTGAGGCTGAAAAGAAGATGCAAGAATAGTGATGAATATTTCAGCACCAGCTGCGTTACACTTAAAAGCACTCAAAGTGGTGCAAATAACATTTAAACAATGACAAAGCGAGAAACGTATCAAATCATATGTAACGAGTTAAAAGCATAAAATTGAATTAAGAATGAAAATATCACACATTTATTTAGGAGAAACGGCCGGAGCGTAAATGGATTCTGCGATAGCGGCGCAGAAAGACACATATCGCCTCGTTACAAGCGGGCAAGACGGGACTTACGTAAATACAGAGTGACAACAGCAAGAGGATGATGACCTGAATAGTGGAGGCATTTCCATAGCGTTTATTTGTTTTAGATGTTTGCGGGGGGAAAGGTATACCGTCAGCTCGTGCTGACATTTAGCGCTCTCCTCTCTCAGCGGCACGCCGAGGAGAACCACACGTCAAAGATCCAGCCCATGAATTATTAATGGTGTGGATTAAAAGTGCCAGTACTCACCGTGGAGCCTGTTTGTTTTATTTGGACGTAATTATTTAATGGCACCTTGTTAAAAATTATAGCGGAGAGAAGAGAGGAGAGGAGAGGAGAGGAGAGGAGAGGAGAGGAGCCAGGGAGGAGAGGAGAGAATGTGAGAAGAGGCTTTGTTTGTAATTGGTGGTGAAATAATTACAAAGTTTACTTGTTGATGGGAGAGACAGAACGGAGTGGCCGGGTCACCGCCGTGCCGAGCTATACTACGACTTATCTCTTATTTCTCTGCATCACCTGTTTCTGCACACACACACACACACACACAAACACACACACACATACACACACACACACACACACACACACACACACACACACACACACACACACACACACACACACACACACACACAAACAAACGCATGTGTCTGTGCATTAATTTTATCCATGCTGACAGTTAGCATGGCTGTGTGGGGAGAGTAGCGGAGCATGGAGGGCACCGTTCGCTGTTTCTACCTTCACATTGGCACACACACACACACACACACACACACACACACACACACACACACACACACACACACACACACACACACAGAGCCAGCTCCTGCCACAACCACTCTGCCATCCAAGCAAACAGAGTCTGACAGCAAAGCTGGTGCCTGGCATGCATCCCTGCACACACACACACACACACACACACAGACACACACACACACACACACAGCTCTCGCTAGCCTTTATCATAGGGTCAGCTTCCACCAGTTTAAGGGTTCAATAAGCTCCTGCTCGCGTTCTTCATCCCCGCTGCCATCCCTCTAAAACCTGCGCGGCAGCGGAATCGCTCCCTCTGGCAACAAGTGGCCGTGACCGTTTACAAGACGCTCCGGGGTAAACATTCACTACATAAACCGCACAGTGGAGGGAGCGCTAATAGACACACTGGAGCAGAACACATGGCAGATTAGAGGGAACGTTTTCCTGCGCACAGTTGCACGCATGCCTTTGCACATTGAACGGTATCATGAATACGACCTATTTAAAGCTTCCTGCTTTTCCCACTTTCAGGCTTTGCCCGTGTTTCTTATTATGCCTGACATTTCTGAAGGAAATGTAGTTTTCAGGCTGCATTTGACTGAAAATTGTTGCGTGATGCTTTGCTGGTTTGGACTTTGCATAAAAACAGCTTTTTGCACAGAGATCAGCCTGTTTTTGATTAAAAAAAACCTGCTTATATTTTATATTTCTATCCTTTTGTAGGTTTTGATATGCCCACTTTTAAGAGCATCCAGTGTTAAAATGAGTAACTTCAGTAGTGACCCCTCTACAAATAGATATCATTTACCATGCATGGGCCAAATAACCACATACGATCACTCCAGCTTGCTCTTGTTTCATCAAAACTGAGCATTATAGGTTAAAAACAATGACTTAATTCACAGTTGGTGATTAGAATTAGGCAGTAAAGCCTTTTGAAGACATTTAGTGAAAATTTTATCAGTTTTATTACACAGAAATAACATTTAGGTGAGTTTTCTTCAAAGCAGCTCTAAGAAGCCTCTCGAAAAATTTCAGATAAATCCAGAATATAACGGCAATCAGCACTCTGTTACATATAAAAACTATGTAATAATGTAAGAAATGACCTGCAGGAGCACTCAATCTGCTCTCACAAGGTTCAAGCCGTCGTGAGGCGTTTCTGCACTTTACAACTTTCACTCGTTCTCGCACTGACGGCGCATAAAAGCACATAGCCGGTGTTATCTCAGAGTTTCTTCAATGTTAGCATATACTCACGTTTCCCATTCCCTCCTGCAACAAGGTGACAGACTAACTAATCGAATATTCTCTCTTTGAAGCGGCGCCGCTGGGTCTATTCATGTGTGAGGCGGGGGGCCTGAGCGAGCGTGCACACCGACGCTCCCGCTCATGTGCCTTTGTGTTCCTCCGTGCGTTCCTCACTCTTCCCGAGTGTGTTTATTTACACTTGTTTGTGCAGTTGCTTTTTACGTGCGCGCGCACGTGTGCGCGCGCCGGGCTGCGAGTGGGCGGCGACAGTGGATGGAAATGTTGTTTATGCAGTTTTATGCAAAGCAATTATGTTGACTTAATTGGGTTTGTTTATGTGGAGAGTGTGTCACCTCCAGTCATGTATTAACGCCGCCGTGGACAGACACATCACACACACACACACACACACACACACACACTCTGAGCAGCACTCGTTTTACAGAGTGACTGAATAATGTGAAGTGTTTCCGCTATAATAAGAGATTTATATTCAGTGTGACTTTTAAGGATACTGTAACAACAAAATGTGTTAATACAGCACTCTGAACTGTACTTCACAATGGATAATCATCAATAAACAGCTACTATTGGTGGGCGTTATTATTCCCAGAGGCAGGGTGCGAGAAAAGAGAAGAAATCAGGACAAGAAAAGGAGGAAAAAACTGGATTTTAAACCTGATTAAACAAACTGGATATAATGTAAACATGATGAGGGTAATTGCAATCAGAAAATCAATCAGTACCGTTGTTTTCATAGCTTCAGTCAAACCTCCCATGGAGGCCCGGTAGGGGTGGGGTGGGGGGGGGGGGGGGGGGGGGGGGGGGGGGGGTCAGGGGAACGCCTTTTCCTAGCACAGTGTTCCTAGCACGACTCTTTACCTTTTAACTTTTGAGAAACCATTAAAAAAACTGTTAAATGGTGACTTAAACTAATATTTAGTCCTCTAAAATCTATTGAACTGTGAAATAAGCCCTTGTGAAAAAGCAGAGTGGTACAATTCCATCAATTTTTAATTACATTATGAAGAATTCTAAAGAAATTCAACAAAGAAACATCTAAGAAGCAGGACAAGAGTGCTGATTGGTTATTGATGTTGTTGTTTGAGGTTCAAAGTGAGGAGTATTTTGTATGTTTTCACTTTAAATGTCTGGAACTATAGCCTTAAGTAAACCATTCATTCATGTTTTCAATGGATCTCAGTGGCTATTACCATCAATACCCTGTAATGTGTATAAATAAAGGAAGTTTCTCAACCAAAAATTGGTGTGAAAAATAAGGAATCTGCAACATTAACGTTGAAAACCTACATTTCCCATGCTGTAAATATAGTTTCACAGAAAAAACATATACTCAGACCAGAGGGGGGAATATCCCACATAGGAAAGGGTTATTTTCTTTGCTGTGCCAAATTGTGTACCAGTGTTCCCACTTGTGGGAATCAAGCAGCTGATTTGATAAAAAGGACTGATTCTTTGTCTCTGCATGAATATCATAATTTAGAACTTCAGTTATTTATGGGGTTAATTTGGAATTGTTTCATCTCATACTTGGTTCAGATCTGCTTAAATTGGCCTTCATCCTCCCATTACCTGTGAAACAAATAATCGAGTCAGTCTTTTGAAAAACACAATAAAATGTAATTTATATGGAATAAAAATTTGTTTGAAACTACATAGTGCAGATATTTAAAAAACACACACACTTGTATGCCCCTCTCTTTTTTGACTGTGCCTTGAATTCAAAGATAAAAGGTTAATTTGGCATCTCTCCCCCTTCCTGTGGGCCAAATCAATCCACCATAGTCTCCGTCTGCCATTGTCCTAATCAGACCCTCAACTCGCTATTGGATTTCAATGGAACAGGCGCAGCCCGAAGACCTGCACAACCACCTAATCAATGCCCCTCAAATGGCTCTGCTCCTCTATAGGGGATCGCTCTGCTTTTAATGCTTACACAGGGAAGTGGCACGAGGGCCGATGACTTGATATGTCCCCTGGAAGTGCATTTGTCATTTAGCTAATAGTGAATCACAAACAGCTTCATGTATGGTAATTGTGCTGAGCTCTCCGCGTGCCTGTAAAGGCTAAATTTGGCATCAGACCCTCTCACCGGATCAATCGATGCTCGGGGAACAAAGGCAGGGCTGCCTCAGTCAGAAACGAGAAAGAAAGAAACCTTCAGCTTCATACTGATCCCTCTTTGTTTTTCTTTCATCAATCAAAAGGCAGGAAAAGTTTTTGAACCAGGTAAACTTTAGTGTCATTGAAGGGGAAACAAAAGCGGTCCTTCGAGGCGTAATTGTTACATCAGTCTGTGCATTATTCCTTAATATTCAGACATGAGCCACTTCTCCGCTGACCTCACTCTGAAATCAAACGAAACGTGGTCTCGTAACATGAAAGCTTTTGTTATAAATACACCGCTGTGGCTCTGAAGCATCGTCTTTGGCTCTGTCTCACGCAGGCTCGGCCTTGGCCCCGCAGAGCTCTGGAAACGGACCAGATGGATCAATCACGCGCTCACCTATGGCTCCGGAGAGAGGTACGTCTGCGTGTGTTCCGCACCGGAAAGCATTTGGTGTTTGGCCTCGTCTGGCGGCGAACAAAGAAGATTGCAGGTCTCGGAGGGCTGCTGGAGGATTAGCGGAACGCCGTGTACTGATGTGTATTTACATGTACAGTACACACACACACACACACGGCGCCGTATGCGTCGGGTCTTCTCAGGGCATGTGTGCTTGTTAAAAAAACAATCTCATAAGCTTACTTACAGTTTCCATAAACAATGCACATCATACGTTTCTGTCTGATTGGATCCACATCTGAACTTGTGCGCTGTGGAAACAGTTTTCTTTATGTTTCACACCAGCCGGAGCTGCCTGTAGATTAAAGACCGTAACAAAGCCAAGGCAGAAATAGTATGTTGGCAAAGCTCAGACAGATTTTCTGAAGCAGTGCGAGGACTTAGGGATGTTTGCGCCAAGATGTAAACAAGCTATTTGGCTTGTTCGAATGCATAAAATGACTTCACTTACACCTGTGTGGCAGAGTCTGTGAAGAAGCCTTTTAAAAATACACCCACATTGTTCAGACTCGCTCGTGTGATTTTCGGAGGAGGCCTGTGGGGGATTTCTTCACGAGGAGGGACTAAGTGTGTTCCCTCCTTATAGCAATCACAGCTACTTCACCTGCAGACCAGATGAAACTCCTTTTAAAAAGAAAGACTAAAGCTGATTGGAGCAGGAATGCATAGTCTATTAAAAAAGAAAGAGAGAAAGAAAACAGTTATGAATTTGCGCAGTCGCTTCATTTGTTTTTATCCCTTAAAATTGCATTCATATCTTTAAATGTCTATGTTTAAATGCTTTGCTTCATGTCCTTTGTATCATACTTTCTCCTTGAAACATACAATCACAAATGCATGCTGGGGAAAAAAAAATCACACCCTCTCTTTGCTCTGATTAAATATTTCTTTAAAACGAGAACAAAATGCTCAATATTATTACAAAATGCAACCGTCAAACTAGTAATAAACTTTATTCTTCATTTATTTTTGCAAAAAGACATTTAATTGTTCGTGTTTGGTGGTTAGAGCACCTCAGTGTGTGAATGTGATGAACAAGGTGAAGTGCTGAGGGGACTGCTCAAGTGCTGGAGCAGCGCTAAAGAAGTGAAATCTTTTCTTTTTTTTTTTTTTTTTTAGCATTTTCAGTAGTTTTCCTTCTCGGATATGTGAATTAAGTGGTCCTTTAGTCAGTTTTACATTTTGAAAATGGATTTTATGACACATTAATGATCTTCCGCAACATTGAGCATTGAAATTTTCATTCTTGGCAGATTTTTAGTCAGTGAGCAAGTTGGACAAGTTCTGAAATGTACTTAAAAGAACTTTTTTCTAACCTTCATGATAGACTGAGTTTCCATGAAGCATTTTAAAAAACACTGCGTTACTCATGCAAAGTCCATCCAACACAAAGTTTAACAGCAAAATCACTAAAATTATAGTCGCAATAATAACAATGAAGACTTTTTTTGAACAGAAATTATATTAAATGAACAAAAGATCATTCATCTGTATGAAAACAGGCAGTTAGATGTTAAAGTATCGCACATAAATCTGAATGTCTCAATGAAATGAGGAGCTAGTAAAAGCCATTAAATACGCTGTAAGACTGGACTGAAGCCAGCGGAAAGGATCGGGCTGATGTGCTCACATCTGGAGGGGTTTGGTGGGTACTTTTTTATTTGTTTAGGTACTCTGCCCACCTCTGCTGCATACACAGGGAGAACATGAAGAGTGAACACAGAAAGGCCCCTGGATCCAACTCCACACAAGTCTTTGTACCTAGATTGAGTTAGGAAGGCAGGGATGTCAAACATATGGCCCGGGGGCAAATATTCAGCCACCAGCAGGGGATCTGACCCGGCCCTCAGACTCACTGTTGAAGTCGAAATATGACATTTTTGGTGAATTTCACAGTGTTTTGCACCAGTAGGTCTCATTAAAACTGACACAGTGCGTCAATTTTACTTGTTTTTCTTCATTAATCTTTAAGAAATGCAAGCTTTTTCGTGGTTTACTCACACTTCTTTACGCCACAAAAAATTAAATTGGAGTTGATGACAAATGAGTATTTAAAGTTTGTTGCGTTGATCCGGCCCCCTTGAAATAAAAAATGTGTAGCCCCTGGACTACAATGAGTCAGGACCCTCTGATCTAAGGTCATGTTAAACTCCTGGCTTGGAGGGATTGCAGCAGTAAACACTCAGTCAGCTTCTCCTGGATCTGATTCAAATTGGTTTGTGTTGCTGTTTTTTTTTTTGTTTTTTTTTCCAGCCACTTCAGTTTTTGGCCACAACTTGTTGCCAAAGGCTTCGAACATGCATGCTAACCCACGGAGCGCACGCGGCCCGGCCAAACTGGAAGCCATTTCCAGCAATTATGGCCACTTCTCGACTATTACCAAAAAACAGCAGAATAGCTGATTTGAAAGGAAAAGAAAAAAAAAAGAGAAGCGTCCACACGACAGTGCAAAAAGACGAGGGATGGAGATGGAGGAAGAGGCGGCGTAACAGGCTATTTCCATCCTGATGAAATCAAGTCAGAGACGTAATGCCCAGGAAAACACAGCGTGGTTAACAGTGCTGGTGCTCCCTTTTTTATTTGGTTGCAGTTTTCCTCACTAGGATTAACCCCCCCGCCTCCTTTTCCACGCACACGCCCCACTTTGCTCAAGTGCCTGCCTCCGTAAGAGCCTCTCTCCACTCTTCATTTCCATAAATCCGCTGAATGTCCCTTTTTTTTTTCTTTTTTTAACCCCCCCCCCCAAACACACACACACACACTCGCTTTCTCTCGCGTGCTCTGCTGCCCGCCTGTTGTTGTCGTCCGGCTGAGAGCTTCATTCACTTTGCCAGAAAGAGAGAGAGAGAGAGAGAGAGAGAGAGAGAGAGAGAGAGAGAGAGAAATCCTTGAATGTGTTATTTGCTTTTAGCACTGTCTGCACAATGTTCCTCTCCCCATCCATTTTCCAGGCAATTTAAAGTGCGGTATTACACACTGTATTTTTTTTCTCCTCCTCTCCCTGAATCCCCTTACCCTAATGGAAGCAAAACATTACAATAATGTCCTCGCTCCTTAAACCCAGCACTCGCAGCCTAAGCACTTTCAGGCCCCAATCGCTCTTTCCCTCCGTTGCACCGTCTTTCCCTCCCACACACACACACACACACACACACTTTTTTATTCTATGTCTCTCTTTCTGTCTCATGCTCTTCATATACATACAGTGTTGATTCTTCTCCCCCCCCCCGAACCCCAAAGCCTCTGTTTGGGGTTCGACAAAAGCGGATCGCTCTCAGAGTTTACAGTGGAGCCATTTCCACCTAATCTGCAGCGCTGAATACCCCACACACACACTCACACACACACACACGTACGTCAACTCCCACACAGCCTCCCTCTTCCTTCAATGGCCGTCCAGCGACCTTTCCTCATTCGCGGCGGATTGGGAGACCTTTCTGTTGGGTTTTTTAAAAAACGAACGGCGGAGCCTGAAAGAGCGAAGCCCAGGCGAGGATCGCTCCAAATGTCAATTTGAATGGTGCCGGCGAGTTTTGGGCCTGAGAGGCTTTGACACGTCTATTGACAGAGCAGCTCAGAATAACACAGTAGCCGCGGTCAAATCGCCGGCTATTCTGTGGAGAGTGGAGCACAAGGTTGGGTTTTGGGTTTTTTTTTTTTGTTTGTTTTTTTTTTTTTTTTTTCCCGTCTTTCAGCGCTAGACTCGGTTTTGCAGCCACATACATCCGCGAGGCCCGGCACACACACTTGACCTGTGGGTTCTGCAGTGATAAAACGCAGTAAATGTTCCCTGCGTGCGTGTTTATTTGTGCCGACAGTCGGTTTATGTGTGGCGGCCTGTCTTTTTCTTTTATTTGTAAATGCCGTGTTGCTCACCAAAGTGTATCTGCCGCTAACAGGAGCCGCAGCAAAGGTAAAAGATTAAAGCTCTTCCTCTCTTTACGCCAGGATATTGAATAAATATACAATCGCACTGAGATTGAGAGTGACCGCCCGTCTTTCATCTCCCCATCAATATTTGAATGCATTAAGCAGTTCCGTTCACTGCTTCAGAGCGCCAGGCCGGCACAAAGTTAACATTTTCTTTCTGTTTCAGGATTCATGTCCAACTTGCAGAGGAACCAGCCCGCCTCCCAGTTTGCCTCTCCTCAATCCGGACCTCCAATGTCCCCCCACCCGTCGCCCGGCGGCCCGCTGTATCCCGGGATGGGTCCTTACCCCCAGAGCGGCCCCGCAGGTCCATATGGCCCCCAAGGACCCCAGTATGGACACCAAGGTTAGCATCTGTTCAGCTAACTTCACCTAATGACCAGAGTTTAAACTAGAACTAGAATAAACCAAGACGAACACAGGAGACGGCTCGGAAAAGAGGAAGCTAACGAGCTAACTTCGTTTTGCTGTTTGAGCTGTGTTAGCATTTTTGGCCGCAATTGCAATTTTAGCATTTTTAGCATTTATTTCAGCTATTTCCACATCATATAAACTGAACAGGGGCTGAGAAGCAACACGTGGCTCCAGAGCTGTAGGTTGAAGCGTCCTGCAGTAAACTAATACAGCTGGTATGCTATATGCTAACAGGAAGTCTTTCTACTTACTCGCTTACTTTTTGAAGAATTAGCACAAACGCAGCCTCCTATTTCTGCCTCAATAACAAGTGCACGTGACGTCTTTCCTCTGAAATGAGTCTCTGGGCTGTAATCAGGTGAGAAATCACACGTTTGTCCTCACGGTGGTGATTTTCAGCGCTGCATAATCCCATAATTACATAACCGCTGTGCATTATGTGAAATGAGGGTGTAGAACGACTATAGTGTAAAATACGTTCTGTTTTTAAATCCTCTAAAATTAGGAGAACGTGTCAACACAAAGCGCCCGATTTAGCTCCGTGTTATTTTGGAGCCGGTGATCTAAAGAAAACACAGTGAACTCCTCATGTCAGGGTGTCTTTCTGGGTTCTTGTTTCAGCGCCGTAACAGGAAACTGATTTCTTTAAACATAAAACATCTCTTGTGGGGTGAGGCTGTAGCTCACAGGCCACAGCTGAAGGGAAAAAAAAAAAAAAAAAATACTGTGCTTCAAATCAAAAGTGAAAGAGTTTGATTTCCCACAAACTGTCAAGCTTCACAATGGATTATTCATCTTGAAACCCGCTAACAGGCCCTGCGCCGACTCCTCGCCGGCATCGCATTTGTGCCGGGGCTCCCAGTTTCTGACTGCTCGCATTAGGAAGACGGAGACCTCGGATCATGCGCTCACAGGGGGTTACGGAGGAGTTCGCCCCCAGACGGGAGAGCCGCATTTGTCATTTTTTTATGAGCGTCGGCCTCCCGCTCGCAGTCGCGCTGGGCCGTGACACCGGCATCACCGGTGTCACTAATGAGGAATGCAAAAAAAAAAAAAAAAAAGGACCGGTTTTGAAAGACGTCCCCGTCCTCCGCTCCCGTCTGCGGCTGCACTCGGCGAGCGTGTAGCCTCGCCTCGTCCTGGGCGGCGGGGTCTCGCCGCGGGCGTTTAAAAACCGGACGTGACTCCCAGAATATTCATGAGACGCTTGAACCCGGCGCGCACCTCCCGGCACCTCCTCATGATAAGATTATGAGGCGGCTCCAGACTGACAAGGCAGACGGACACGTGGAGAGCAGCGCGCACGGAATTATGATGCCCACCTCCGTCCGTCCGCGTGGACAAGAGGGACAAGTCGGTCTGAAGTGCCGCTCACAGTTTGATTTTTAACTACTTAAACACAACGAGACGAATGAATCGCATGTCCAAAAAGACATTTCAGATATTTACATTATTCTAAGCTATTTATATTTTTCCTGAATATGCTGGATATGAAAAAAGACATTATTATAATCTGTAAATAATAACAAATCCAGATGTTTCACAAGTATATCTTGACTTTAAATAGGATTTCTCTACAAAATAATCTCCCTTTGCTGCTACTTCCTTCACAATAATGCTGCTAGCTTCCACCGCCGCACGACTGATCTCTCAGCTCGGGTGTTAATGTCACGTTGCCTCTGCTGCTCTCACTAAAAACACAGCGATCCCGTGTGAATTAATTAGGAACCGCAGTTACTTTTATTAAAAAAAAAAGAAAGAAAATAAAGGTAATGTGTTCTCTGCGATGTTTTACACTCTGCAAGATCAGATCTGGTGACTTTTAACTTCAGCTTGAAGTGAGATTTTTTTTCAGCAGGGGGGATTAATTTCATTAAAACACAAAGGTTTACAACTTTATTACAAGATTAATGAAAGTGGTATTCCCCAACCTGCTTTGTTTAATAAGATATGAAGTAAAAATGATAAAACTGAAGTTACAATGACAGATTAAAATTAAATGCTATGAAGGTGGTGGGCAATAAAATAGCTTTAACTGGTGTGTTTGTTCCACCTTTCCTCCCGTCTCTGATCGTCAAAACAGCCTGTTTTATAGTGAAACGCCGGCAGTTTAACGTGTGTGCGAGTCAGTTTATGATCAGGTGTGTTTGACTGACAGCTTGTTTCTGAAGCCCGTCAGGCAGCGTTTACACGACAACGCCTGATTCGTTTTCGTTTCAGAAAAGTTTCACTTTCACACGGTAACGTTTTGAGAGGTTTTAAAAGTTGAGTTATTGAACTTAACAGATGTACAGGTAGCTTCTCCGCACTTTTACTGCGACTGATTGACGTATTGTTTCAACCAGCTGTTGAATAAAAGCTCTTTTTGTCATGTCATTGTTTTAAAGTACTTGGGAAAAGTTTCAGCTCCGCATTATATGTCCAAACATCAATCTTCTCCACCGCTTCATCCACCTCAGGAACTGAGCCGCAGTCCATCACTGTCAGCCGTTCAGAAAAGAAAACCACACACATCAGCTATCAAACCAAGCTTTTTTCCAGACGCTCGACAAAGAAAACTCATAAAACAAAAAAACTTTAAAAGAGACAAAACAAGTCCCGGATTTAAGGAGATGTGGGGAGAAAAAGTTTGGACTGTTTACTATAATTAAGTGTTCTCCGCTCGCCGCCTGTTTCTCCTACGAACCACTCCCGGCCATCCAACAAACGCTGACATCTGCTGTTGTACTTGGTTTCCTTGCCTTTGGCGACACACCAGACGAAACATTATGGCGTTTTTTGGTAAATGTGCGTTTTAATGTGTCACCTTGATAAACGCGCCCGTCCGTGCATGTGTTTTCCCAAATTTGCGGCCTCTCCCTCACATTTGTTAATGTTGATTAATTGCCCTAATGCATTTGGTATTTGGTCTCCCATCTCCACCCACTCCTATCTCTTAATGTGACTTGGGCTGGGCTGACAGCCCAGTAAGCAAGAGAGGAGAGACGAAGCGAGCGGGGAGCGACAGCGAAGGCGGGCCGGCCTGGAAGAAGAAGCTCTGGAGGCAGACGAGCGTGAAGTCTCACCCGGGCGACAGCAGAAACGTCCCCATCAGACACAGAAAGAACAGCTCGGGCTCGCCGTCTTCCCCTCGCGTGCGCTCAGTGTACAGTCTGTACATGTGCGAGTGCATTCTCATCCAGACATAGTCCGTTTTCCACTGACCTCCATCTGTCCTGCCTCGGCGCTCGCGGATTGTTTCGGACTGTAGAGTACAACCGGCACTCCAGAGTCTGCATGGAATTACAGGGCAGGACTGCCAGAAACAAGAAACTCAAAATAATGGCAGCGGCGTTCGCTTTACGCAGCTATTTAGAGCCGCACTCACACGGATCAGAACAGAGAGCTCTGTAATAGATTCCTCGTACTGCGATCTTTCTGCTTCACTGGCGCCTTGAGTGTTGTTCTGGTGGAAGATGAAATTCAACCCCGGATCGCGATCAAATCTTCACACCTTGTTAAAAAATACTCACAGACATCATGTATTTTACAAGCTCCAAGACTGAATGTATCTCTTTACTTTACGTTGTGCTGCAGCACATGGAAGCAATCGGGAGGGGGACCGAGAACCCAAACACAGACCGAGAGACTAGAAGTGATCCAGAGCTGATCTGACAAGAGGTCGGTTCAGATAGGGGGGAGACGGAGACTCTTAACCAACAGGTAGAGGTAGATCATGTGCAAATCGAAAACTTCCTTGATCGTCGTAACTGCTGTACAGAACTGAGACATCCTGTTTGCAGGAAATGAATTATCCAAAACCTAATAGTAATCTGTTACAGGTAAATCATTTTGGCATTTCGTCTTTTTGGAAGTAGCTGAAAGAAGGTCTGCAAAAACTAAATGGACAGATCTACTTACACTGAAATCAACACGGAAAACAACTGAGGGAAGAGTAATCTGGTGAGACACGTGGAGGAAAACACCCGAGACGAGAGAAGAAACAGTGACAGAATAAACTGCAGCTTGATACAAGGAGGGACACGAAACACGACAACAACGACAACAGACGAGACAAGACGAGGCTTCAGCAGACCTGGACCGGTAGATCAGAACCAGTACCTGTTGATACCTCCAGACAAGACCCGCGTAGCTGTTACGACATCAACCGCAGATGGATCTAACAGATCAGAAGCAACAAAGGCTGGATGGAGGACCAAAACCACAAAAACATGAAAACACATGAGGGAATTAAACACGAGAGGAACACACTGGGAAAATAAACCAAAAAGACACATCACTTCAAAAAGTCAGGACTAAACTCGTAACAGTAACCAGCTGTTAAATTCTGCTTCAGCAAAAAGTTGAGCCAAGTTCAATGCTGTGTTTTTTTGTTTGGGTTTTTTTTTTTTTTTTTTTGGTTTTGTGTTTTTACTCTCAGGCTTTCCTTTGATATAAACTTAATTGTAGTTCTAATCTTAAGGATTCATTTGGGCTCCAGGACATAGCCGGGGCCACAGTCCGTCAGGGGCCTGTGGGGGGTGGAGGGGGGTGGGGGGGGGGCAGACAGCTGCTGGTCATTGTTCTTAATGACAGCTCCATCTGCTTCCCTTCCCTCTCCCAAGCGTACGAGCAAATTAGCCAACACAGAAACTCGGTCCAAGTTCCTGAACTCTGCTCGTCTGTTTTTCTTGGCCTGTCTGTGCTGGGATTGCTTCAGGTCGTGTCTCCTTGAGTAGTGTGTAATATCAAAACCTTTTTTTTTTTTTACCCACACCACCAGACTGTTGGGGGCATGCTAAGAAAACCCAGGAAGTGCCTGGTGTTGTGGAACTCTGAAAAACTGCAAGACTTTCTCCATTATTATCGGATCAGGGGGAAACAACTGTAGCTGAGCTTATGTGATAGACTACACCGGGTGGGGTGGGGGGGGGGGGGGGGGGGGGGGGGGGGGGGGGGGGTTTAAAGTGTGGGAGGATGACCCCCGCCTCACACTGCTTCAATCACATTGCAACCCCCTTCTCATGATGCTCATGCTTCGCTCATGCCAAATACGATTATTTTTTTGAATGCCAGGCTTCCTGATGAGGCCCACATTAAAGACACTGAGTTGATCTACTGGAGGTTTGCGTGAAATGAAAACACACATGCGGAAGCTGATCTAATCACGGCAGAAAGAGCACAAGCGTGGAATATCGGGCATGTGTTACAAATCGCACGACACAATGCGATGAGTTTCTGCTAACAGATTAATGTGCAATGTGACGTACCACATCTGGAAATGTTTGCCTGCTTTGTTATTGTTTTTCACATGTTTGAAATGGAGATGCAAATCAGCTCGGCTTTTTACAGAGACGCTGTTGTTCCTGTGAAGAGAGACATTCCCTCCGGTAGCTCACCATGACTTTAATTTATGGACTTTATTCAAAGATATTTTCTGTTTGGTGGCATTCGTAGTTGATCACCCATGAATTACATTATTTAGCATATTTTGTGTAGGATCTTGGATGGATCCCTACTCAGCAGCAGACCTCTTCCAGTGTCAGGTGGATGGTTTCAATATAAGGCTGCGTTTACACAATTGGTTGTGTTTGCAATGAAACCACACACAGTGACAACAATGCACTATAAATATTAACAATGTTAAGTACATGAACATTCGTAAATTGGATTTTTACTACGTTGACTAAACTCCATCTTCACTTGAAAATGCCGTTGCTTAAACAGAGTCATAGTCTGCAGCTGTCATATCTCTTGTCTTTATTTTACCATTTTAGTTTATCTCCCCGACTGTGACAACTCATGTTAAGTTCTGCGAATCCATTTTTTCCTGCCCCTCTGAAGCCCTCTAGCGCCCCCCAGGGGAGACCTCCTTCGTGCTTTTAGAACAACTGGACGGCACAAAGCTCATCCAATAGTCACGGGCACACGTACAGGAAGATTTGAGTCTTTCTGCGAATACTACTTAAAAGTTTTGTGGTTTCCAGAAATCTTTGATCAGACAACGCTGCCGCCGAAGCTTTTTTCCATTTCTCCTTTCCCTCGCCGTCTAAACAACAGCTCTTGCAGTGACTCCTCAGTTATTTGGGGGGGGAAGACGGCTAAATGTTTATGGCTGAAAGCCCACTTTATCCAAAGTCGAAATGATCCCTCACTGTTTCTGTTGATATCAGGCTCTCCCCAGGACTCAAATGACTCCAACAGCTGTTTTCAAGACATGCACTTGGACGTGGGACGCGGCCAGCATGTTGAGAACAGTACGCTCAGAGACAGACGGGGGGAGGAGGAGGAGGAGGAGGATATTATGCCGTTACAGGAAAGAGATTTGGAGTCTGTCTCAACTCTGCTTTCTCTCCCACCCATTGCATACTTCCCACCGCCACATACTCCCCCTTGAGGGGTTAAGCACTCTGCTGGTAATGACCGTGCTTCAGACAGGACTTTTAAGCCTTGGTGCCTTGCCGGAGCCGCAGTGTAATTCGGCCAAAAAAAAAAAAAAAAAAAAAAGAGAGAGAGAGAGAGAGCGAGAGAGAGGGGGTGAAAAAAAAGCCGTGACTCAAGCCAGTGCCTAAGGGATGGAGTGAAGGTTTTGGGAGGAAATTGACAGTGTGTGGAGCTCAGCAGCCCCAAGGCGCATCCCCAGTCCTGCTTAGGCTCAGAAACCCTGCCGGGGAAGGTGCTGAGGTGGCTGGGAGAAGATGTGGGGGGCCTCAGGCAAGAGTGAGATGCTGCACTCACAGAAAAAAAAAAAAAAAAAAAATAGAAGAAAAAAAAATATTCGGCCAAGCCAGTTGTGCATGTCTACTGCAGCCCAACAGTGACTCCTAAAGCAGTAAAAAGTAAATGAAGAGGTCTTCTATTAGTGCTACTATGGAAAATATTTAGTGTAAATAGAATAAAGAGTATCAGAAAGACTTTGATTTAAATGTTAAATGAACAATGAACAGTCCTGACTCATGAAGGCATCGACTGCACTCCATCTGTGAAGATGTGCTTCGGTTCCTGGCACCAGAATGTCAGCAGCAGATCCTTTAAGTCCTGCAGGTTGCAATGTGGGGTTTTCCTTGAGACCACCTGCATCAGTGAGCCTCTTCGGCCCCCGGCCCGGTCACCAGTTCACTGCTTTTCTATCCTCGGAGCACAGAGCATAAATACTGACCAGTGCAGGGAGTGACACCCGGCAAGAGCTGCGGCTTTGATTATTGTTGAGAGAAGATGCTGAGGGAAGCTTGAAACGTTTCCATATCTTTAGAGCAGACTGTGTCCGCGGGTTTGAGGAGGAGCGGGGAGGAGGAGAAGGGTGGAGCAGCAGACAGGGAGGATGAACAACATGAGCGAGCTTCAAGATTAAACCACAGAACTTCAGGGTTTTTATGCAGCCAGAAAATAAGCTTTTGCATGTTGGTGGCCCAGTAGAAGTGCAGGGAGTTAGAAAACACACAGTTGCCATTGTTCTCCCGCTTCTGCAGACAGCTTTGCTGATTGTGGAGACTTTACAGGAAGACTATGACATAAAATGTGTACAAATTTGGGTCAAATGTTCAATTTAGCACACTCTGCTTTTCCTGGCCGTGATAAGGGAAACTTCTGTGAGACGAGGGCCAGACAGTGACGACAGCACCTTCTGATCCAAAGAGGCACTAGATGAATAGCTGTTTCAGCAGCTTCCTCCATTTCCTCACATTAAATGCATAGAATGAATCTGTTTACCTATTAAACCCATTAGTTAGAGAAGTCTTGCAGTATTTTTTTTATTCTACTTAACAAAGACAGTGTCCTCGAAACCCACGGACCAAAGACTCCTGATAAAAATAGGACAAATTAGGGAATACTGCCGTCTTCATATGTGCTGACTTCTTTCTTTCCCACAACCGCCTTCTTCCAGTCCTGATCACATTTGCCCAAAGACGCCAGAGGAAAATGCCGGCGTTCATTCCTTCTGTACGTGCTCAGCCACATGCGGACGCGGACAGGCTCCCCGCGCTCCTGTCCTTGGCAGCTCAAGCATGTAGCCATGTAATCTGCGTTCCACTCCTTATTGATGGAGTTCACGGGTCCGCGGGGCGCTCCGGTGCACCATCACACCGCACGCCGCCACCGCTGGTTAGAATGACTGCTTCGGCTGTTAGCATCGGCCGGTCCAGTCTGCTGAGGAAGCAGTAGACAGTAATCTGCTCGGTCACACTCCGGCTCTCCCGCGGGACCGCAGGGATTAAACCCAGCGCAGGATATAGCGTTCGCCAAATGCGTGACCGTGCCGGGAATTTCCATGTAATTGTGAACGAAGCACCATGAGTTCTCCTTCTCCTTCTCCTCCCCTGCATCGCGCTATAAATACCACCGAGCCTCCCTGAAGGCGCCGGGCGCCGAGAAGCGGGCGAGAAACCGAGGCGAAGCCACAAGGACAACGAGAAGGTGCTCATAAGAAATGACATCCTCGCTGTCCTCTTTTTCCTCGTGTCCCTCCTTGATTAGTTTGCAGGGAGGCAGGAAGCAGCATGCAAAGCAGGTGAGGTGGACGACACACATCTGCAAACATGTGCAGAGCATAGCGCGGCCTGCTTTTCCAGCAACGCGTCTCCGAAAACGGACGCTCTGACTCAGATTCCGTCACAGGCTGAGCTTAACTTCCAGCTCCAAACTTGAGAGGACATATTTTGTCACCCTGGCTTGAGTAATGGATATTCTCATTTAGTCCTGTAAATATATCGCCCCATAGAGTCATCACTCCTCTTTTTTTTCCCCTCCATTGGACTAAATTTTACGCCGGCACCCATCCAACTTCCTCATCTGATGTAATCTAATAGCACTTCCAGAGCCGCTGAAAGCATGAATGGCTCTTATGAAAACACCTCGGATTTTGGAGGTTGAGCTCTCACTCATTTTAAAAAGTGGGTTAGTGCGCTATCTGTCCTTGAAGAAGCAGTCTGGCGCGGCACCAATCCTTCAGGACGTGAATCATTCTTGTCAGGACAGAGCAGGACTCTCGCAGGAAAGCTTAGCATTAACCCTGTCCCACAGCTACTCCGTCTCTCCTTTGTCAGCCGAGGCAAACATAGCCCACAACCAGAACACTCTGAATGGTAGTTCATCAGGAGAACTGATACGCTCTCTCGGTGCTGCGCTGACTTAATGGTGCCGTTTTTCAGCGCAAACCTCTTTGCCTGAGTTTGACTCGCTACCCCGATTTTCACAAAAAGAACAGTTGAGCACACTCTCATGGAAACTTTCAGACGCTCGCTCCCACCTTTTGGGCCCGGGCCCGTCCACGAAAGGCTGAAAACAAAACGTCCAAAAAGGGAGTGTATGAAATAAACAACTTTCCCAGGAGGTGTGTTGGAGAGTCAGCCAGTCAGAAGGGCCAAAAACCTCACAGCGTCTGCCCGGGCTGTGAGAATGTGTGGCAGGCGGCCATGACATGGGTTTCAACAGCTGTCCAGAGAGGGCTGAGAGAGGTCGCTGACTGGGGCCTTGTTCGTGTGCAGAAAACCGTCCAGCTGAGCCCAGAGCGAGGAGGCTCCAGGGGCAGCGTTCCCAGACTTTTCCGCTGTCGCCTATGAGCAGGAAAAAAGAAAAAAACAGGGAAATATGTCTGCAAGCTTTGCAAATTATATACGTGTCTGCACAAGCCGAGCAGACACACACAGACACATACGTGCACCGATGCAGCGTACACACCCCCCTGTGTTCGTTAGTAGGCATCCTTTCTTCCTGAACGCTTCCCTATTATACCCCCAAAACCCTTGACAGGTGTCAGCCGTTCTCAGCTCACCGACTCTCCAAAGCCTCCCCAGAAATAATCCGCTGCTCCCTCTTTTTTTTTTTTTTTTTTTTTTTTTTTTTTAACTTCCCCATCTCCCACAGTAGATTTCATCACAATTTCTGGACAAATTCAAGCGGAGATGCTTACTTTTATGGGAAAGAGTTTTATTTTGATTCAATATAAATCCTATCTCGGGGGTTGCGGTGAGGGGGTACGAGTTTCCCCCCCATTCTCTTCGCTTGCTGTCAAGTCTGTCTCCCTGACTTTGCACTCCTCTCCCACCTGCACACACACACACACACACACACACACACACACACACACACTTGTTTTCGTCTGCCCCCTCTCTCTCTGTTGGACTCACAGGCTTATGTCATGTGGAAAGTGTCTTCTCAGAAGCAGCTGGAGGACACAAGGAAGCCATTTCCATTTCCGTTTCCCCCCCCCTGTGTGGAATATTGTCATTTAACTTTCTGGGTTTTTTGAGTGTTCGGGAAAGCCTTCAGGTTTTAAAGGGACTTGATCCCCTTTTCCAGACATATTCTCAGAGGATTAAGCAGTGAGGCCCAACTAAAGCACCCTTAATCAAATCAAAATAAATAGCCCCCTTCACAATGGAGGATGCCATATTTTCCATTTCTATTTTGCAGGGGGATTTGTCCCAGGGAGGGAATATCACAGTGGAAAAGGCTCAGCGCCTGCAGAGGGAATACACTCCTCCGTATGTGTGTGTGTGTGTGTGTGTGTGTGTGTGTGTGTGTGTGTGGCTGTGCTCAGCTCCCGCATGTACAGTAGGCTTCTTCCAGTGTCTCTGAATGTATGTACATGTTGTCTCTGACAGCATGGCGATTCTCTTTCAGCTCTTATTGCGGTTGGAGACGAGCGGGGCTTTTAAAGCCAAAATGGAGGGGTTTAAGTGTGCCTTAGGAAAGCTTCTGGCATCATGGCCGTGTGGCACTCCAGGGCAGCAAGAAAGCATTTACTGCAGATTAGAGCTCCTCTCAAGTGTTTCACTAAAGTCAGCCTTAAGCTTGGCAATTGTTCCCAGGGCCATCCAGCAACCTGCAGCTGTGAAAAATGTCACCAGTCCTCGCCCTGAATAGGTTTTTTTTTCCTCTTGTGCGCTGAAGTTTGTAGAGGTCATGAATCAGAGTTTAGTCCTGCTCTTTGCATTCTTTATCTGTCACAGCGTCATTTTCCCGATGGATGAAATTGTTGCATGTGTCACTGTTGCAGGTAAGAGTATCATCTGACAAGCACACTCCATTTCTCTCAAATGAAGTGATTCATAAAAGCCATCTGCAGCTTTACAGAAGCCTTTCTGCACAACTCTTATCAGCAATCTATCAAATGAGAGAGGGAAGTTCACCGTCTCCAATGACAGCAGCCCATGTTTTACCTTTCAAGTGACGCTGTCTGTGGAGATTTCTCTTTGATTCAAAGTGTCGGAGTTGCCTGATTCGCTCCGTCTCTTTCCAGGAAACTACCCCCGGCCTGCTAACTACAGCGGGAGCGCCAGCGCCAGCTACAGCGGCCCGGGTCCCGGCATGACCAACAGTTTGGGAATGAATGCCACCAGCCCCATGCACGGCCAGGGCCCCGGCCAGAGTTTACCCGGAGGACGCGGCCACGGGCCGGGCGCCCAGAGCAGAGCGTACCCTCCCATGGGCCCCAGCTCCCCCAGCATGCCCCAGCCTGCCGGCCCCGGAATGGGTCCTCCCTCGCTGGGTAACCGCAAGCCCCAGGAGGCAGCAGCCGCCGCCGCCATGTCCACGTCCGCCAACTCCATACACAACAGGTATGTGCACTGCCGCAAGTTTTTAAAGGTGAAGGGTGTAGATTTTGAGAGGTACCATTTGTAGGCTTTAGGTGGCAGTAGAGAGTCCTGTTAGCTTGTTTTGTTTACGAAGATCTCCATTTCCTTTTGTGTTTACTATTCAACATGCTCAGGTGAGCTGGTTAAGTCGCTAAACTACTACTAAACACAAGAGTGTCAAACATATGGCCTGCGGGCCAGAACCGGCCAATCAGAGAGTCCAATCAGGCCCACAAGATGACATATTATTATGTCATTACAAATTATATATTAGAAATTATTACTTTAACTGCAGTATATGTATTTGACCGCCAGAGGTCTAATTTACTTCCTTTCCTCTGTAGTCTCAGGGTTAGTACACAGATGTAGGAATGTTTGTACATAAAAGATCATTTATACATTTATGCGGCCAATATTTTTTATACCTTTGACGATGTAAGTAACTATAATAAAAAATCTTCTTACCTGGTTAAATGAAGGTCAAATAAGTAAATACTATGGCCCATAAGCAGCAAAGCACATGTGTAAATGATTAACTAAGGCATAATATTGTTGAAAGTGAAATTGTTTTAATTTCAGGTTTGTCCTGTTAATTGTTATTATATTATTATTTACCAGTTTGACCCACTTGAGATAAAAGTATGTTGTATGTGGCCCCTAGAGCAAAATGAGTTTGACGCCACTGCTATTGAATTTAATGATTTGATATCACAATTGTTGTTTTATTAACATATTTAAATTGAATTCAATTTAAATTAATCCACTTTGACTGGATTTATTTACATTTTATGTGGAATGAGTAGGACCTTCCTTTTTCTCGGATTACTTCAGCTAATATTTGGTAGGTATTCAGCATTCCTGTGAGTTTTTGACGGGTTTTGTGTCGCTTCTTGGCAGTTATTGACTTCGAAGTAACAAACAGTCTGTTTGTTGTGATTAGAAGCACACATGATAAATCCTGTCAACGGGATAGTAATGAAAGATTCTAATTATACTGTTGGCAATTTTGAATCAAAGTATGTATTTATTCTTGTGTGTGAACATACACAAACTCATAACTGATATTTTTTCACAGCACCAACTA